>NC_134494.1:35535423-35835423 GCF_040206685.1 Ascaphus truei
TTGTATATTAGTGTAGCCGGGACCCCCCCCCTTCTCGCCCATGTTGTTGTGGGGGCGGGTATGTTGCAGTAGGGAGTGCTCCGATACGGAGGCTCCGCGTCGTACAAGACGCCATGTTATGGTTGGCAACAGTGCAGACTTAACCTAGCCAGAGGTTGCGCATGCGCAGGCAGGAGCAAGCCAAAGCCCGCGAAGGAGAGTTCCGATTGGAGGGAGGTAGCGAGACACGGGTCCCATCAACCCCCGCGGGTCCCCGTGATAGGCCTGAGCCAATGGGCTGCGAGGTTGAGGAGGAAAAGTAGGTGGTTGTGCGCACGTTGCTCAGAGCTGGCTGGAGAGGAGACGGAGCTTCGGTGTCGGGAGGCCAACCGCCCCCTACATAGGCTGCATGCCCCTGGCCCAGTTAGGCCCTGAGTCCCCGTAGAGACAAGCGGAGCTAGGGACTTGCCATAGTGAGGTTCCGGTTCCCTTTATTGCCGCACTACTATCACCAGGACATTTCTAAGTGGCGGGAGGTCTGGGCTCAGACCCCGCTAGCAAACCGCAGTGTGTCCGGGTAGGATCGCCCTGGACATCCACAGCTGACGACATCTGTACCTCGCTGACCCTTTGCGAAGATTGTAGCCGCACCGGGTACTGGAGTACCCGGCAGGTAATTCTACAAGTGCACCAACGGTACCATCGTTCATTCGGGACACAGTGGCTGCGCAGTCACACTCGTATACATATATAGATATCTGACTCACTTGAGGGTGGGGGGACTATTCCCAAGGGAACAGGACACGGGGTGGGATCACCCGGTGGAGGGAGACGGGAGGTTCAGCGTTCACCGTGACGCTGATTAGCACGTCTCCTCTAGGGAGGGACACCTGTGGATATATGTGTGAGATTATTGCAAGTAAAGTTGATTGGTTACGATACACTGGTGTGTGTGTTTAAGGTATATAAGTCCTGCGAAGACCCACTTCCCCTCTGGCGGAAGCTGTCGCAGGTGGAGGCGCTGCACCAAGTTTTAAGTAGTGTGTGTACCTCAGGCTCTCCATGGCAGAGGCTCAGACCCTGTGAGCCTACAGGTAATACAGCATATGATAGTAGCCTGCGTTCAGAAGGAAGCAGCGCTCCATTTGGAGGCGCTGCTGAGATCTTAGACCTGGGGTGCCCCCCCTCGAGACTAAATTACCGCCGCCATGGCCCTTCCGTAAGGCAGCAAATACGCGACTGGGCACGCCAAATGCGCACGCCTGCCCGTCGTGCCGTAGCTGTGACCCGAGTACCCATGGCCTTACCCTTAGAGACTTTTCAAACGGCCTTGCGACAGCTCCCGGGTTTTGCCAAAGCCCGCCTGGTAGATGTACTCATAGACCAAGATGCTAAATGGAACACTCTGCTAGTGGACTGCCGGCGACACCTAGTAGTACTGGAACCCGCCGTTCCCCAATATCTGCCGCTGCCCGATGCCCCACCTGGCGGTAGCCCTTTTGTCTACCCCCTTCGGACCCCCCTGTGGGGGAACTAGATCATGACAACCCCACCCTCCCATTTGCTCACTATCCCGCGAGCGAAGCGGCTAGTTGTCGGACAGAATCCAGCTATCCCGGGTCGAGCGCATCCCCCGAAGCAGGGGTGCGTAGTGATATGCTACAGAAACTCAATGACAAGATAGACCAGTTAACCACCCCCACCAGCTTACAGCCGTTAGTAGAAGCACTTACCTTAGCCACCCATGCCCAAAGCTACCGGTAGTTAAAGGCCTTCTCAGGGACTCTACCTGCGCCCACGGGAGAGGATAGGATAGATCCATGGAAGGAACACACCAGGGGAGTAATGGAAGAATGGTCTTGCACCGACGTGGTGAAACGGCAACGACTCATGGAGTGCTTGCGACCCCCGGCGTCCACCCTGATCAGCATTCATCGAGAATAATGCCCCGACCTAACCTCTCGCATGATGATTGAGTTCCTAGTGAAAGCCTGTAGCGCGAAAGAGAATGATGGCGCCTTGTGGGCCAAATACTATGCCATAAATCAAAAGGAGGGGGAAGACCTGTCTGCGTATATACACCGCGTGCAAATCTCCCTCGGGCCTCTGCTGCATCATAAATATGTGACTGCCTCTCAGATGGACGAATACCTCCGCAAGCAATACCTACGAGGGTCCAGTCCTACTCACCCAATAGCCAACATGATTCGCGATCATCTCACTAGGGGACCCCCCCTCGTTTATCCAACTCCTGCAGCAAGTCAAAGAGCACGAGACGCATCTGATGCTGCACTCCCCTCAGAAGGCTAAGGCAAGCAGCAGCACAAAACCTAAAGGGAGTGCTGAGAAGGAGGAACCACCGGACAAACCCGTCCCCGACAGGCCGAGATACGCTGGACGGACATCGCCTGCGTACGACCGCCGTACCACCCCTCGGGATATGTCCTGCTACAAATGCGGAAAGAGAGGACACATCTCTTACGACTGTCGGATGGGCGAAACTCGTCACCGGAGTCCGTCACCCAAGAAGTTCACGCCACAGGCCATGGTTTGCGGGGTGTATGCGGCCGGTACAGAAACTCCGGGGGGCCCCCAAGGTGGAGAAGACTCTGCGGAAGAGGGTAACCGCGTGGGACCGGTAGCATTGATCCGGGTGCTAGTGGACGGTATCTACTCCTCCGCCCTACTAGACACGGGGTCCCAAGTCACCATCATATATCAGGGATTTTATGATCGCCATCTCCAGAAGCAGCCCCTGAGACCCGCCGAACATATCAAAGTACGAGGCCTAAGTAATGATGACTACCCCATCGACGGCCTGGTGACCGTGGACCTGGAGATACAACAGCTCAACACGGGGAAATCTCACCCCATGAAAGTGGACGCCTTGGTGTGCCTCGAACCCAAAGATACACCTAAGTACCCGATCATCCTCGGTACGAATGCTGACATTGTGCAAGCCGTCATCCGGGCCTACTTACACAAAGCGAACGAACTACCCATGTCCAGACTACAGTTGCAGCTGTATGCGGTCCTCCAGCAGCAGCGGGAGATGAAGCGGAGCACAGCCAAAAAACGAAGCAGGGTAAACGTGGGTGGTGACTTCAAAGGAGTTTACCCACGTTTACCCTGCTTCGTTTTTTGGCTGTGCTCCGCTTCATCTCCCGCTGCTGCTGGAGGACCGCATATATCACGTACTGCAGGACTGCACGCCGAGTAGTCGGCGCGCACGGAGGGGAGACCCGCCGGTCACGTGACTGCCTCACATCATGCCGCTTACACGCCGAAGATAGCGGCTTCATTACAGAGACCAGGAGCTCAGTTAGCGTGGAGCTCACCGGTCAGCTTCCATCGACTATAGAGGAGGACACCGCCGGTCGCGTGACCGCCCCACCTGACATCCAGTCATGATGGGGTTGGCGGTGCAACAACATAGCCAGAGTCACTGAGGACCGGATGCAGGTGCCACTACTCCCCAAAACCGTGAGTGCATGCAACAATTGGTGCCCTGAGCTGAGCCAGTTGCTTCCCTGAGGTTTCTCATTACATATATACTTTGTTATACTAGCAGCGACTATTATATTAACTCTGAGGCACCTAGGAGGATAAATCACATTATCCAGTTTCACTTACAGCCGCAGCTGGTTCAGGCCGACCCAGCGCCTCCTCAATCCCCCTCGGAGGATTACGTACTGCTGTTCTGTGGATGGGGAGGGTTGACCAAACTATTGCCAGGAGAGACGCAGAGGATCCCCGCCTGGTGTACCTACACTGAACGATTAGACGAGGAACAGCAGGTTTCTTTGGAAAGCACCCCCGAAGAAGATGTCCGCCGAGGATATCGCCTAGTACCGGAATTCCGGAGCTGGCCCGCTGCCATTCCCCGTCGAATTTTTGTAATGGTACAGAATCTGTTGCCCTTCCCCATGGCCATCGGATAGGGAGAATTTATCCCGTCAGCTCGGTGGACGAAGCTGTGCAGGTACAGACCACCAGAGTGGACGATCCCAGAATGCCATTAGACTTTGGCTCATCCGAACTGTCGGAAGCCTGGAAAGAACGATTACGAGTACAGCTAGAAAAAAGACTATCAGTGTTCTCTACCAGCGAGATGGATGTGGGGTGTAGTCGCAATGCCCAACACACCATTTGGATGACTGATGCAAAACCCTTTCGGGAGCGTTCCCGTCGGCTCACCCCTAGGGACGTAGAGGATGTCCGGGCTGCTATCAATGAAATGGAAGAAGCCGGGATTGTCATTTAGTCACGAAGCCCTTATGCCTCCCCTATAGTAGTCGTGCGAAAAAAGAATGGGACAGTGAAATTATGTGTCGATTACCGGACGCTTAACAATCGAACGGTACCGGACCAGTATAATCTTCCCCGCATAGAAGAAATCCTGGATACCCTACACGGAAGTAAATGGTTCAGTGTACTGGACCTTCGGTCGGGTTATTACCAAGTCTCCATGAGCCCAGAGGATCAAGAGAAGACGGCGTTCGTCTGCCCACTAGGGTTCTATCAATTCACCCGTATGCCCCAAGGCATATGTGGGGCACCTGTCACCTTCGAGCGGCTAATGGAAAAGACTTAGGGGACCTGAACCCCCGAGAATGCCTCGTGTATTTAGATGACATCATAGTTTTCGGGAAAACCCTGGAAGATCATGAGGCTCGACTCCTGAAGGTACTTGATAGACTAGCATAGGAAGGGCTCAAACTCTCCTTGGATAAATGCCGGTTCTGCCGGACATCAGTGACTTACGTAGGACACATCGTGTCCGGTGAGGGAATTGCCACGGACCCCGCCAAAATAGAAGCTGTTGTCAACTGGCCCCGCCCTGACACTCTGGGAGAGTTGCGGTTGTTTCTGGGGTTCCACGGCTACTATCGCAGATTTGTGGAGGGATACTCCCGCTGGGCCAAAGCCCTCAACAGCCTACTCAAAATATATCCGGCGGACACGGGCCGGAAGGCCAACCCTGCCCGACAGCCTTTCGGGGACAAATGGACACCCGAGTGTGAACAAGCTTTTAGAGACCTGAAACAGAGTCTGACGGCAGCTCCCGTGCTGGCCTATGCCAACCCCGAACAACCCTATATACTACATGTGGATGCTAGCCTGAGCAGCCTAGGAGCAGTGTTGCATCAAAAATATCCCGAGGGATTGCGACCCGTTGTGTATATCAGCCGCAGTCTCACTGCCAGCGAGCAGAATAACCCAGTGCACAAACTCGAGTTCTTGGCCCTTAAGTGGGCCATTGTGGACAAACTTCAGGACTACCTTTATGGTGTGTCGTTCGAGATGCGGACCGACAATAATCCCCTCACCTACATCATGACCTCCGCCAAACTCGATGCGGCCGGCCATCGCTGGCTGGCTGCTTTATTCAATTATAATTTCACCTTGAAATACAAGCCGGGCCACTTGAACATTGGAGCAGACGCCCTGTCTAGGAGACCAGGGTTGGCCACTACTCCTGATGAAGATCAGTGGGAAGAAATCCCGGGACCCGGAATTAGGGCCCTATATTGCACCGCTGCCATAGTTAATGACCAAGTGGCGTTCTCTGAATTACGAGTGGCCGACTCCCTAGGGTGTACCTCAACCGCTATACCCGAAGCCTATCGCGACCCCAGTGGCATGCATGTTACACCAGACAAGATCATAGCCTGGAAAGATATGGTACGGTACCAGGACAAGACCCGGTCGCCGGGGCAATTCTTTATGCTATCAGACACAATCGCCCGGCCCCCCTTCCACAGGCTTTGGGGGATGTAGGAGGTATACTAATGCGGGAAGCGGACAAATTTGAAATGCAAGACAATTTGCTATACCGAGTGGTAGAATATCATAACCACCCGAATAGACGACAATTAGTGCTACCAAAACGACTGCAGTACTTAGTGCTGAAAGCTCTACATGACGAACATGGTCATTTGGGGGTAGACAAGACTTTTGGACTAGTGAGATAGGTTCTTCTGGCCAAAAATGAGAGAAGCAGTAGAGCATCACTGTCGACGGTGTGTGCGGTGCATTCAGCGCAAGACCTTGTCTACTAGGGCTGCCCCAATGGGCCACCTAAAGAGTACTGGGCCTATAGACTTAGTTTGTATGGACTTCCTATGCATCGAACCTGATAGCCATGGCATAGGAAATGTGCTGGTCATTACGGATCATTACACCCGTTACGCCCAGGCCTTCCCGACCAAAGATCAAAAAGCCATTACGGTGGCCAAGGTGCTCTGGGAGAAGTATTTTATGCATTATGGGCTTCCTCAACGCCTCCACTCCGATCAAGGACGAGACTTCGAAAGCAAATTAATCAAAGAACTGCTGAACCTCTTACATATCAAAAAGTCCCGTACTACCACCCCGAAGGGGATGCACTTCCGGAACGGTTCAACCGTACCCTACTAGACATGTTAGGCACGCTAACAGGAGAAAAAAAGACTGAATGGAGTCGGCACGTGGAGACCCTGGTCCACGCTTACAATTGTACACGACACGATTCTACTGGGTTCTCACCGTACTTTCTCATGTTTGGCCGGGAAGCTAGACTGCCTGTGGACAGACAGTTTAGAGTCTCCACTGATGGAGTACATAATAGTACACATTTCCGCTATGTGCAGCGATTACAAGAGAACCTGCAACGGGCCTATGTACAAGCCGAAAGATCCACTGAAAAACTGAATGCCGGAAATAAAAGGCGATATGATCATAAGGTGAAACACAGAGACATTAAGCCTGGCAATGCAGTACTTCTCCGTAACCTGGGGGTACCAGGGAAACATAAATTGGCCGATAGATGGCAGGAGGGAGTGTACGAGGTAGCCTCTCAAATGCCCGGTCTTCCGGTCTACCGCATCAAAGACTCGGAGGGCCAGGTGAAAACCTGGCATCGTAATCACTTGCTCCCTATTCCCCAAGTGGAGGAGGGGGATTTGGAGTGGCCAGCATCCCCCTTGTATGGGGAAATGTCATCAGAAGGAGAGTCAGGGAACTCCGATGTTCCGGAAGATTCACAAGAGGGAACATCTCAAAGGGGCCCACAACAGAGAGCACCTCCCAGCGGAGCTTCGGCTAAAGGGCTCAGGGAGCGCTCACCCTAGGAGGTGGCTCCGGCAGATTCAGTATTAGACCCACTGAGCCCATGCTTCGTACCAAGCTATGACCAAGTAGAGAGCTCAATCCCCTCAAGGGAAGAACTCAAAGTACCAGACGCAGACAGTCACTCTCCCACGGGAGTGACCGAAAAGCCGTTAAGGCGAAGTCAGAGAAATGGGCAACCTCCAATGAGGATGGCCTACGATCAGGTTGGGGCACCCCACTATGAGGCTCAGCAGTGGGCTCGCAATCGAGTGCAATCAGAGATTGTGATGTTTAGCGAAATGTACAAGCTGATTTAGGAGGAATGTATACTAGGCATTTTTCATTATTTAACGTTGTGTCAGTTAAAGTATTGTCCAAGCGGGAACGTTGGAATACCCAGGGGGGAGGATATAGCCAGGACCCCCCCTTCTCGCCCTTGTTGTTGTGGGGGCGGGTACATTGCAGTAGGGAGCACTCAGATACGGAGGCTCCGCGTCGTACAAGACGCCATGTAATGGTTGGCAACAGTGCAGACTTAACCTAGCCAGAGGTTGCGCATGCGCAGGCAGGAGCAAGCCAAAGCCCGCGAAGGAGGAGAGTTCCGATTGGAGGGAGGTAGCGAGACACGGGTCCCATCAACCCCCGCAGGTCCCCGTGATAGGCCTGTGCCAATGGGCTGCGAGGTTGAGGAGGAAAAGGTGGTTGTGCGCACGTTGCTCAGAGCTGGCTGGAGATGAGACGGAGCTTGGGTGTGGGGAGGCCAACCGCCCCCTACGTAGGCCGCATGCCCGAGGCCCAGTTAGGCCCTGAGTCCCCGTAGAGACAAGCGGAGCTAGGGACTTGCCATAGTGAGGTTCCGGTTCCCTTTATTGCCGCACTACTATCACCAGGACATTTCTAAGTGGCGGGAGGTCTGGGCTCAGACCCCGCTAGCAAACCGCAGCGTGTCTGGGTGGGATCGCCCTGGACATCCACCGCTGACGACATCTGTACCTCGCTGACCCTTTGCGAAGATTGTAGCCGCACCGGGTACTGGAGTACCCGGCAGGTAATTCTACAAGTGCACCAACGGTACCATCGTTCATTCGGGACACAGTGGCTGCGCAGTCACACTCATATACATATATAGATATCTGACTCACTTGAGGGTGGGGGGACTATTCCCAAGGGAACAGGACACGGGGTGGGATCATCCGGTGGAGGGAGACGGGAGGTTCAGCGTTCACCGTGACGCTGATTAGAGCGTCTCCTCTAGGGAGGGACACCTGTGGATATATGTGTGAGATTATTGCAAGTAAAGTTGATTGGTTACGATACACTGGTGTGTGTGTTTAAGGTATATAAGTCCTGCGAAGACCCACTTCCCCTCTGGCGGAAGCTGTCGCAGGTGGAGGCGCTGCACCAAGTTATAAGTAGTATGTGTACCCCAGGCTCTCCGTGGCAGAGGCTCAGACCCTGTGAGCCTACAGGTAATACAGCATATGATAGTGGCCTGCGTTCAGAAGGAAGTAGGGCTACATTAGAATAGCACCCATTTTTCAATGTTCATTTTTTTTTTACACTGCACTTTTGTTCAAAGCAATAAACTGCTGAATGAAAAAGCAAAAAAAAAAAAAAAAAAAGAAGCAATTTGCATATAACTATTCATATCTATAAGATAAAATGGTTGATAAAGAAGGGTAATTGCCTGTAGATAGTGTGGAGTCGCACTCCCTCTGTGTCTCTGCTGCTGGCTGGAGTTTGCAAGGACGATGTTCCCTTCTGAGGTGTCTGCCGGGTTGCTCAGGGCGATGATCCGCTTGGAGACCCGTTGCCTCCGATGAAATTAAATGCCTGGAGAGCGTGCGAGGCCTCTTTGTATGGTCTCTTAGGCTGCGGTCCCAGTAATGTCTGTGACGCGCGCCCGGCAAGGGGGGGGGGTGGCGCGTGCACAGTGCTAACTGCGATTTGACAGGGAGAGGAAGCTTGCGATGGGAGGGGGCGTGGTCGGGGATTTGCAGGGGTGTGGCCATTACATCACGCGGCTAGTTCGCCCTCCTTGGGTGAACTGCCGGTGGGGGCGTGGCCACGCCTCCGTCGCAGGGTTTGAACTCAATTTCATTGAGTTGAAAAAAACCCTGCAGCACGGTGGGGCTGCACCTTCAGCGGGAAGGTGCGTACTGGGCCCTCCCCCATTGAGGGGCGCTGCTTACACGCACAGCGCACGCCGAGCCGTGCGCTGTGGCAATGACTGGGACCGCAGCCTTACCTGCTCTCCGGTGGCTTCTGTGTGAGGCGTCGCCATGGCAATGCGGCGTCACAATGTCAGAAACACAAGCGAAAAGGTAAGGGGGAGGTGGGCACGAGCAGGGGGCGCAGACGAAAAGGTTTGCGCATCCGTGGCCTATAGCTACGTTCCACACAGTATATTCTCCGGCACATTGTGCGAATGTATCACAGTATTCCATTCTCTCACATCTCCCTACATGAACATTACAACACTTTTAATATGGGTAACGGATAATACAGGGTGGTCTTCTTGCCCAGTTCCCCACCCAGTGGAGAATTGCTTTGATTAGGACTTTTCTGTTGTATTGAAAGTCCAGCTTAACCCCTCACCAACCTCACACAGCAGGTGTCCACAACCTCACCAGCAGAGCTATATATCATTATACAAAAACATATATGCATTACATAGGAATTCCCCTGTGCCCAACATTAACCTGTTGTTGCCCACAGCAATACTGATGTGAATGGGCAGCAGGTCAGGGCTTCACCTTTATTTTGGGGGCGATGCTGCCCATTTCGTCACAATCAAGGCACATGTATGTCTGTAACTTGCGCGGCCCTGTCACCACTCAGAGGACAGGATTTATAATACGAGGCTACCTTGCGTTCTAAGTAAAGGCAAGTACAAGTTGGACATTTCAATTGATTTCTCTCCTGGAGCATTTAGAATAATTGAACGCAGTGTGGCTTTTTTTAACGAGACTTTCATTAATTATTTTTAAGATAACGGCAGGCATATTTTATTTAACTGTTATTATGATGAAATTAATAAATGTATACCTATTTGACATGGGCAGGAGTTTGAGGTTAACCAAGGGTTCCACTCTTCACCTCTTAGGCCGTGTCCATACTCCTGCCTCCCGTGCTGAGGCGCGCTCACGCTGTGCCTGGCCAGCGCAAGCAGGAGCTTTTGCCTGGCCGGCGAGGCAGTGAGCGCGCTTGCGAGGCAGGCGGGAGGGAGGCGCGGGGCATCAACCCCCCGGAGCATCAACTCACCCACCCCGCTGGCAGCCAGTCTCTCCCCCGTCCCCATGGGACCCTCCTCCCCTTCCCCACAACTCACCCTGCGAGCAACAACTCACCTCGCTGCCAGGCAGTCTCTCCCCCGTCCACATCTCTCCTGCTCCACTCACCTTTTCCTCATTGGCTGCTTTGGAGTCACGTGAGTGGACTCAGCACTCAAACTTAAATCCGACTGTCAGGTGAAAGTCAGCACTCTTCCGCACGCCTGTGGAAGCATGTGCGAGCCCCTGCTAAAGCCGCTCTCATTGCGGCTGCAGGGGCTCACTGCCGAGTGTCAGCGCCTAAGCGCTGACCATGTCTGCGGCCTTAGAGAGAGAAGTTTTGTTGTCTAGCATCAACTCATTGGTGCCTCCACTTATCTAGTTATCGCCTATCTCTGCAGTAAACGTCAATGTTGGCGAAAATAAAAGTAATTATGTAATATATAGCCACATTATTGTTGTATGTTGGCCACTAGTCAGCCTGAACAAAACAACATTTCCTATTTAACTCTTAACATTGTTTTTACAAAGATTTTCAATGTTTCTAACAAATTTGTTACAAGTATGGGACACTGCAGGTATTCATTCTGTGTGTCACAAAACAAAGTATATTCCATAGAGGTCAAACCAGCATGACTCGAACATGAAATATCCATTTCAGTTGTAATTAAGTTAACAACACTTGTTGACACTGTAAAGGTCACTTCTTTCACTGAACGAACTGACACTTGCTCTCTGCCTGTGTATAATCTGTATGCTTGGTCATCCATTCATTGATACAGGAGCAAATTTGTATTAACCGTTTCAAGCTGCATATTATTCAGCTGACTAAATTTGGTCGGTAAGGCTCTTGAACACTGCATTAATCAAATGCATTATAGGGATTCATCATATCATTTGTCAGTTGGGTTGGGGGGGGGGGAGCAGCAGTTAGACTTCGACACAGCACACTATTGAGATTTCTCAATATGCCCTTGTTTGTAAAGCTTTGAGGCGCACACAAGTCTGTCCAGCTGTTATTTTACACTGCTAACTCTCAGATCCCTGCAGTAGCAGTTGAAATCAGAGATCAGAATCCCCCAAGCCTAAATTCATGAATTGTGAGTTTTTCAGTAGTGCGCTGTGCTCAATCCTCCCTACAGACCCCAGCTACCAATGCCACAAATGATATCAGAAGCATGAAAATGAGAAGCGATTGAGCGCTATTGCATCAACACCACACAGCGATTTATACCAGCTTGTGGTCTATTCATGCTGGGAGTAAAATACCAGTATCCAATGCAGCAATTCATGCCCCAACAAAATTATTATTAATACATATTATTCAAATCTCTCACATACCTGTAATCAACTAGCTTGGACTTGAAATAATTAGTGTTCTTGGGGTTTTGGTTAAAAATACATTGCAATCTGCAAATTGCTGGCGTTTAATCTTGAAGTTCCACATCAGGAAATGAGCAAGTGAGGATTCAAACAACACTCCCCACAGTGTCCTCACCTACAATGTTTCTCCTATTTCCCTCCTACCATTATTCGTCTTATTTCAACACTAACACCATGGCCTGGAAGCACTCTCTGTATTTCAATAAATATCCCTGAATTGCTACACACCTGAAAAGCATAATTGGCCTCCTGTTGCACCTAAATCTGCGATCCTTTACCCTGTGCATTATTCCCAAATTATTGCCTTTATCCTGAGGGTCCATTGTACAAGATTAAGAAATCGTGTTTTGCTATGACGGGATTTAGGCCATTAAGAAGCCTTAAGAAACTTTATAGCCCATTCAAATCAATGGCTTGTAAGGTACTTCCAGAGCTTGATGGTGTCTTATCACAGAAGACCACTTAATAAATATGGTCCTAAATTCATAAGACTTCTGCACAGGTCTACATCATCCATCGCGTACAGTATCTTTCACCTCAAAGTATTTGCCAACACTCCTGTGGAAAGTGTGAAGATAGAATTTTCAATGTATATTGGGCCACAATAAATATTATATCTTACAAGTATAAATACATTTTGGTATCCAGCAAACAATAATAAAGGTCCGTGTCCCAGTTTGGATTTCTAGTTGCTCGCATGGATGTAATTAATTTATAATGAGCTCTTGCAGATCAGCAAAAAGCCCTGAATAATCCCCAGGTCAAAATTAAACCGCTAATACCACGATATCAAGTTAATTGAGATCAAATAAAACTAGTCAAAATGTGCTTGTGGAGAGCCAAGTAAACATTATTTAAAATACTAAAGAAAACCAGTATATTTCCATAATAAAAAGAGCTTACTTTAAATAAAAGGCAAAGTTTACAAGTACACAAGCATTTCTGAGAAGTGACAGGCAGGACTTGTTTGTTCTCAGCAAATAATTAGTAGTTGGAGTCTGAGAAAGCACTGTTTGTGGACAGTGTAGTGAGGCTGCAAACCCAGTAAAATGTACCCACAGAAGCCTTAAAGATATAATAGGGACGTCTATTACCTTGGTCCCTAAAACCAAATGTCCTCTCAAATAACTCTATAATCTGAATACTAGTTTTGGCTCATCTCATTTGACACAAAACACTAGAAACCTTGCTAATGCTATATACTATTCCAGAGAATAGCCGACTGTTAAATAGGCATTTATTCAGGATTCATCACTTTGCCCCCCCCCCCCCTAAATGTATTTCCTGAAGCTGCACTATTAAGACCAGACAATTTCAAAGTATTTTTAAAAATTGCATACAAATGTAACTATATTAATAATATACAGATGCAAAACAGAAAAATCAAAGCGCACGACTCTCCTAGGGTAATAAAGTAACTTATATGGTGACAATATAAAGTGTAATGATTGCACGTACAAGAAGATTAGTGAAATAGGCAGGGCATGTTTAAGGTACACGTTACCACTGGAAACAGCCGACTTGCTTCTTGAGGATCCCCTGCTGGCGGTGTAGTAGGAGAGTTTGCTCCAGTGTGTCTTTCTCTAGAACCCTGTGGGTACTGTGTTATAGACATTGACACACATCGTGATTCGATACTCCTGCTGCATCTAAGGTTAAAGGCTCCTGACCGGACCAGAGGCGGTGAATGCCGAGGGATCCTCACGAAACAAGTCATCTATTTCTAGAGTTGTAACATGTCCTGCCTATTTGACTAATCTTCTCGTACGTGCAATCATTACACTTTATATTGTCACACTATCATTACTTTATGACACTAGGAGAGTTGAGCGCTTTGTTTTTGCCTGTCTTGGTGTGATGTTGAGCCACCCACCCCAACAGGCTGCAGACTTTCCATGAATGAGTAAAGGTTTTTGTATGTAATTTTGATTAGTTATATTTATTTTGTATCACTTTATGGAATACGAATTTGTGTTCCCTTAAACCATTTAGTGCACCTTAATTATATCACTCCTTATTGGTTTGTTATATTCACAATATTGCAATATTTTAATAATAATTTTTATGAGTTAACACAATTAGTTCCCCTTTTGTTTTTTTTTAGTATAGATGACCTGTATCTAAGCAAACACTTTGCATATACAGGTGGTCCTCGCTTTTCCAACGGAATGCGTCCTGCTTACCGCTGTTGGTTAACGGACCGTCAGGTTGCGGGTCCCATGTTAAATCGGCGGCGGTGACCGTCAGAAAAGTGGGTCCGGGTTCGGATAATGCGTCCGGCAGACTACATTATGCGGCGTCAGATAAGGCATCCATAGGAAACCGGGACGTAGGTAAGAGAGGACCACCTGTAGTGTTGCTTGACCTGAGGAAGAGAGAAAACTTTCGAAAGCTTGTCTTATAATACCAATTGTTAGTCTATATATATATATATATATATATATATATATATATATATATATATATATATATATATATAAAAATTTAAAAAAAGGTAATCACCTAATATTGAAGTACTCATATAGTATGACTAATATTCCATACCTAGGTTTGGGAAGAAGTGGTGCTCAATATTAGTGTGTGCACTATAAGCATATAGTCATAGTCCATAAGAGAGTAGAAACACAATAATTCATCCATAGAAAGATAGTCCATGAGTGTATTTAGGGGAGCAAATACAGACCTAGCAGTCAGACTGCCAGACTACCGCATATAAAAGGTCAGTGATGCGCACCCACTTAACACATATACATCCCCAAGAGGGTTACAGGTATAAGAATAAGGGCTATTACCTGCCCTAGGGGGTATCCTGATGCTGTAGGGATAGTGTTCCAAGGCGTACACCTTGAGAAAGTCCCACAGAATGAAACGCGTTGGTGCTTTTCATCATCCTGTGAGTCTTTATAATAAATTACCCTGACTTTTATTCTGGAGTTGGCCAACAATTATTTTGCTATTTGGATCTTTGTTGGTGGCTGTGCTCCTTTGCTCCATCCATTTCCTAATATTCCATACCTACCCGAAACTCATTTAGTTTCATTTTGGGTGATAATTTTTTTTATATATTGATTTGATACCATATTCAAGCAAAATCCACATACCTAACCAGTGAATTTTGAAAGAAGGTTGTGTGCTGTGTGCTGTGCGGTAAACTGTCAATAATCGGAGAAAGTTATCTCCATATTTATTCATGTTGACCAGCAGTGCGCAAACATGGGGGGGGGGGGGGGGGTTGGGGGTAAGATTTTTCAAGCAGGGCGCAGCGGTTGCAGAGGCCCCACGCTCTTCCTCAAGACATTTAAATTAAATGCCAGGGGATCATGTGAGGCCTCTGCAACTATCCTTAACTTGTCTTCAGCAACGCATCGCCATGGCAACAGCATCACGACCCCACGGCGTCATGACGCCAAAGACAAGGTAAGGATGGGGGGGGGCGCGATCAGGGAGGGAAGCAGGTAGGGGGGCGCAGCGGGGAAAGATTAAGCACCACTGATGTAGACCGTAGAATTAAAAGAAAATAGGTCCAATTTAGAACATTATTTTGGCTTTGAAAATGCTGTTCCAGCTTAAAAAAAAAATGTATACAATTTTAGTCAATCTGAGGGGCGACATCTCATCAATTTATATCAATGCTAAAATATTATAATCATTAAGATGATTTTTTTTAGGGCATTGGCTGAAAGTCAGAGAGATAACGTAAGGGGATGTACAGAATACATTGCAACTGGCAGACTTCCCCCCCCCCAATTCTTGCAGATTAGATTTTAGATCAATTTTAAAGACCAGTGCGAACATAATGGTTGTAATTTATTATGCTGAATTACATTCAATTAACACCATTTTAACATATAAATGCTGAAGACAAAGTACATCCAATTCAAATTTGGCAACAAATGAATTGTACAGTTTGAGCGATTCCAACATCGCCAGTAGGGCTGCGAGCTATTAACAGTGAAATATATAGTAAAGCCAAGAGAAGCAGACATGTACAAAGCACTGGGAAATGAGCAATGCTTTATAGATTTAAAGCAATTATAGTTCCATGTGGTCTTATAATTTGTTTACAGTTATACTACGTGCATGCCGTATACAAGTAGATGAACAAGAAGTGGGTCCACACATCCTTTTTAGAATACTTACGCGGTCTCACATCTTAAATTAACCAACATTAATAATCATCACGGTTTTTATTCTTTATGCAGTGGCAATTTATGCATTAAGATTATGCTTAAGCAGACCAGAGGGGGAAAAAAAAAAAAAGGTATGGCGAAAAAATTAAAATTCTACATTACTCGAAGATTTGAGACTGAATATTTCTAAAGACATCTCACGTGACCGATCACTCCTAATAAAGCCTTGGGCACCCTGAACCCTAGATTTCATCTTAAGCATTATTATATCTTTCTTTTAGGAGTATAGGGTCTGATAAAAGGATTTTGCATTAAAACAGACTTACAGTTGCCTACAGATTCCCATTCATACTTAAACCCCCCCCCCCCCCAAAAAAAAGCCAATGCAGGTTTAGGTTAACTATGCTATAGTATTTAGTTTCAGCATAGCCAGCAAGAGATTAGCATTTCCAAAGTATTATTTAACTTATACAGTATTAACTTTTGGAAGGAGAAGATCTGCATGTTTTAATACTTGTAAATTAACCTTCTCATGTAAACCAAGTTTTCATTTTGGAAATTGAAGTCATCTTTAGGAACTGGGTATAGACAGCTGAAGACTTAAAACAGAAAACTGGAACTGAATTACCGCTATTCTTTTCCTGTAGGCTTCCATGGGAAGGCGTCCCTCTTCCTACAGGTACAGATCATGGCGGGTATTGGATATTAGCACACAGTTAAAAGGAAGCATCCACCGAGGACATATCAATCTTATAATGCCACAACAAGGCAAACAGTGAAGCCCAAGTTGCTGCACGATAACTGTTCAACAATAAAGATTGATCTTTTTCTGCGGAGGACAATGCTGTTGTCTTTTTTAAATTAGCTCTCAGAGATTGCAGTGGGTCCAAATCCATCTTGTGGTATGCTTTCCTGATCACCGCCATAGAGTTGGCTTCAAGGCTGCCATACAAACAGGTTATCAGACTTCCTGAAGTCTTGTGCCTTGTCAAAGTATGGTTTTTGTTGGGGAGGAAATGTTGTGGCGTCCTTTGAATCACTACCTAGACCAAAGCGGAAATACTAAGCCTTGCACACAAGGGCAATACAGTAAGTTCTCCAGCAGTCTATAATACCTTATAGGACATGTATTCTAAAGGACAGGACTCTAGTGGTTTAAAAGGAACATCTAGAATAACATTCAAAACCAACGGTAGATCACGTGCTTGCATTCTTTGCTGAAACTTTAGTCTCATTTCTAATACTTTCATAAAACGTTGTTGAAGGCATTGTCAGAGGAGGGCATTTTTCAATACCTTAAACCAGATTGTGTGGAAACTTGCACCTTAAGTGATCCTTTACAAAAGACCCTTATCCAAGCCCAATGGAAGAAACTCTAATAAGATTGTAATATATGTCAGTAATGGATCAGTCCCATTTTAAATACCACATTTTCTTTTTTTTCCCCACTCTAGCTGTAGAGGAGTTTATGGTTTTCAGAGTATACACAGTCTTTTGGTAATAACCGCTGTTTAGCCATGCCAACATCTCAAAAGCCATGCATCAAGGAAAACCAACAAGTGGCTGACTGGACTTTGTACCAACTGATCGAGCAGCAATAGTAGTTTGTAGGGCAGAATACACACTACATCATTATCAGGACGAGATACAGTACATTGGTCTTTTTGGACAATCCAGCAATATCAACATCACAGCGGTTTAGTCTTATATTTTTACCAGTACTGAAAATCACCATGAGGGGAAACAATATACACCAGTTTGAATATCCACATTAAACACATTGTATCAAGTCCCCACACACCTGCTCACAGATGGCGAGAACTGACTTTTTGACCTTCCAGTCAAGAAGCCATAGGTTCCATCTCTGGTAAAACTCAATTCCGGTAGATTTTTGCAAGAACTTCCAGGTTAAATTCCCAATATCTTGGAAACATGACAGACTGTGGTAACCACTTTGGGTATAGTCTTGCTGGAACTTAGAGACCATTTTTCAATACCTTTGCCATTAATGCAGTGCTTCTTGTTCAAACAATACTAATGCTTTGTTGTCAGATTTCACCTTCATAGCTTTTCCCCCTCAACATATGAATTCCTGCTTGCAGGTGATACAGCATCTACAAGCATCCAACAAATGTTTTACATTCTCGCACTATGTTATTAGAGAAAGGCATTTTATAGTGGTCTCATTTAAAACTTTTGCCATTCCATAAAGTATTTGTCCGACATCAATCTCAGCAAACTAATTATATATATATATATATATATACACACACATACACTGTTACATAGGGTGCCGTGTGTATATAATATAAATAAATATATATTTAAACTTAAAAACAGTGTGTCTTGGAATGTTATCTGTGCTTGTCCCTCCTCCGTGTGAGGATGTGATTTATGGCTACAGGTGTTAAATGGTTCCTGAAAGTTAGTGATGTGAGTGTGTGTGAGTGTGTGTGTGAGTATAAATGAATGGAGAGCCCACAGTGTATATAGTGATTCCTGAATTTTAATCCATGATGTAAAGATGCAAGACTTTGTTCCAGAAAAGCAACAACCAGTCCAGGAGTGAAGGGGTTAATAACCACAACCACAGGACTTTTAAAACCAAGGCTGCATTTCTTGCGCTTGCAAGCAGGAGGACAATTTCTTTTGTTTCAAAGGACAATTTCTTTCATTCCCTGATTCCCGTAAGTGTTGTTTTCAAGTGTATTCTGCAGATGTCGTGTGTTTGTCTATTAAGAAAATAAATCAATTTATTTTGCAACTTGTTCTGTTCAATCAAGTACCCAGAAATATAAATGTGTTGATAAAAGTTGGTGTCATCGTGACAAGCTTTAAAAAAAAAAAAAAAACCACACACACATATACACACACACACACACACACACACACACACACACACACACACACACACACACACACACACACACACACACACACACACGCACGATATATATATATATATATATATATATATATATATATATATATATATATATATATATATATATATATATATATATATATATATATATATATATATATATATACAGCTGTCTGTGGGTGGTTTTCTGGGTATGCACCTTAACCCTGGCTGTGCTCAAAGCTGTGACCATGCAGCAAGCTTAAGCCTATAGGGAACCATGTTAAAAATGGTTATTGAGGCAAAAAGTGACACTGTGTGCTCATTTGCATGTCATTTCCCAGAATCCCTTGCTGCAGTGGAAGTGCTGTATGCTGGGTGATAATGGGGAAAGGCGGGGTTGCAGACCTGCCTAAGACATGCAGATGAGCATACAGTTATATTTGTATATATATATATATATATATATATATATATATATATATATATATATATATATATATATATATATATATATATATATATATATATATATGAAAACACAGGGGGTGCTCAGTGCTACATCCAAATGACAAAACATACATGGTAATAATTACAAGAAATGATGCTTCAATACTAATAACATTGCTAATGCTAATAATAAAATATGGTTTTTTAGTTAGAAATTATATTCATATTCATGTGCCACAGCCCAGTTGCACTCTATGTGGCATTACATATAGTCAATATTAGGAGGGTGTGGGCGTTTGAGCTTGCTGGGTTTGTGCGTTTAATATATATATATATATATATATATATATATATAGCCATTAATGCACATAGCGCTTCACAGTAGTAATACACGTGATATTCATAAATAACAAATAATACCAATAACAGATCATAGGAATACGTGCTTCAGACATACAAGTTACATTTAGGAAGAGGAGTCCCTGCTTCGAAGAGCTTACAATCTAATTGGTAGGTAAGAAGAACGTACAGAGACAGTAGGAGGGCATTCTGGTAAGTGCGTCTGCAGGGGGCAAAGCTTTATGTAACATGTGTATAGTATTAGCCACAGTGCTACTCATAAGCTTCTTTAAGCAAGTGTGCCTTAAGGTGAGTCTTAAAGGTGGATAGAGCGGGTTCAAGTCGGGTATTGAGAGGAAGGGCATTCCAGGTGTGGGGCAGTCAGTGAGAAAGATTTAAGGCTGGAGAGGGCTTTAGATACAAAGGGGGTAAGAAGACATCCTTGAGCAGAACGCAAGAGTCGGGATGGTGCATAGCGAGAAATTAGGGCAGAGATGTAGGGCAGAAGAGTGTAAAGCTTTAAAACTGAGGAAGAGAATTGAGTGCAAGATGCGGGATTTGATAGGAAGCCAGGAGAGTGATTTCAGAAGGGGAGACACGAGACAGATTTAGGAAAGAGTAGAGTGATTCTGGCAGCAGCGTTTTGATTAGATTGTAGGGGAGACAGGCGAGAGGCACGAAGGCTGGACATCAGGTTACAGTAATCGAGACAGGAGAGAATGTGTGCCTGAAGCAGTTTTAGCAGTCAAGCAACAGAGGAAAGGGCGTATCTTTGTAATCTTGTGGAGTAAAAAGCGACAGGTTTTGAATGCGAGTCTAGTGTGACCCCTAGGCAGCATGCTCGGGCTAATGGGTGAATTATAGTACTTCCAACAGTAATGTGGAAGGAGTAGTAGGGCCAGGTTTGGGAGAAAGTATGAGGAGCTCTGTTTTTGCCATGTTAAAGTTTAAAAATCGGTGGAGAGCCATCCAGGATATCGCGGAGAGATATTCAAAAACTTTGGTCTGTACAGCAGGTGTAAGGTCAGGGTTTGAAAAATAAATGTGTGTCATCAGCATAGAAGTGATATTTAAACCCAAGAGATGTGATTAGGTCACCTAGAAAGAGTGTGTACAGAGAAAAGAGGTCCCAGGAAAGAGCCCTGGGGTACCCCCACAGAGAGATCAATAGTGGAAAAGGAGGTTTTAGCAGAAGAGACACAAAGTACGATGGGAGACGTAAGAGGAGATCCAGAATAGAGGTTTGTTACGAATACCAAGAGTATGGAGAATGTGAAGGGGGTGGCCCGTGGTATCAAATGCTGCAGAGAGAGATCGAATAATATGAGCAGAGTGTAATGACTTCTGTCTTTGGCAGCATGGAAGTCATAAATTATTTTAGTGAGGGCTGTTTCAGTCGAGTGAGCAGTGCGGAAGCCAGATTGTAGAGGGCAAAGGAGAGAATAGGTGTTGAGAAAATGGAGCAAGAGAGAATACAAGACGTTTTTATATAAATAAAGACATACAATACATACAATACATACAATATAATGAGTTTAGAGGTAAATGCAGGAGACAGGTTGATAGTTAGAAAGACAGATAGGGTCAAGCTTGCTGTTTTTGAGTAAAGGTATAACTGTTGCATGTTTGAAGGAGGAGGGAAAGGTACCAGAGTAGAGGGAGCAGTTAAAAATGTGTGTGAGCGGAGGGATTATAGTAGGAGCAAGAGGTTTAAGGAGATGGGAGGGAATTGGGTCAAGAGGGAAAGTGGTAGAGGGAGAAGAAGAGATCAACAGTGACACATCCTCCTTTGAGACAGTGGAAAAAGAGTCAAGGAAGGCAGTAGGAGAGTTAGGAAGCGGTGTAGGATGGGAGGAGAAAACAGAGGGGATGTTCTGAAGTATGGATTCCACCTTTTCTTAAAATAGTCAGCAAAGTCCTGAGGTGAGATGGAGGAAGAAGAGGCAGCTGAGGGTGGTCAAAGTAGAGAGTAAGACAGAAGAGATGGCAAGAATTGGACTTGCGCGTGTTGATTAGTGAAGAAAAGTAGGTTTGTTTAGCCTGAGAGAGGGCAGAATTGAAACAGGACAGCATACATTTGTAGTGAAGGAAATCTGCGAGAGTTGCCCCAGAGGCGTTCAGAAGAACGCGGCATGAGTTTGTGGGAATTTAGCCAGGGTCTGGGGTTAGAAGGGCGAGGACAGTAGAGAGAAAGCAGGGCATGTAGATCAAGAGGATAAAGGCAGAGTTGTAGTTCCTGACCAGGTTGTCAGGGTCTGGAGCAGAACTGAGAGAGGAGAGGGAGGAGCATAAAGTGTAATCTAAAGCTGGTAGGTCAATAAGAGCTCAGGTTTCTGCAGAAATGAGGGGTAAAAGTAGATGGAGAACGGGAGAAGCGAGAGAAAAAAAATGAGATGACGTGATGGTCAGAGAGAGGAAAGGGGGGAAATGGAGAAATCGGAGAAACGTCTAGTGAAAACAAGGTCTAGGTAGTGGCCATCATTGTGGGTACTGTGATGGCTGCAGTGCACTGTTTAAGGCCAAAAGAAGAGGTTACAGAGAGAAAGCGGGAAGCCCAAGGGAGAAGAACAGGGGAGACTGAGGAGAGAAGGAGAGCCAGGATTCAAAGTGAGAGAAAAGCAGAAGGGGGATGAGTAGAGGAAGGTGGGCGATAGATGACTGCTACGTGAACAGGGAGAGAAGATCTGGACAGTGTGAGCCTCAAAAAAAGGAGGGAAAAGTAAGAGAGGGAGGAATAGAAAGGGAGCCCCACACCTCCGCCATCAGGGTGCAGAGTGTCAGAGAAAGAAAGGCCACCATAAGAGAGAGCAGCTTCCAGAGCAGTCAGCCAGGTCAGATATAGCAAAGGGGAGCAGGGAGGGAGAAAGAAAGAAGTAATGCACAGAGAAGAACTTGTTAGAGAGGGAGCGAGCATTCCAACAGGCACAGGAGAAAGGGAGAGAGGAGGGTGTGTGACAGGTGATGGGCATGAGGTGGGAGGGGTTGACACAAGTAGAAGTTGCATTTGGCAGGCGAGAAAGAGAGCATGTAGAAATAAGGCAGGGACCAGGATTGGGAGATATTCCCAGAAGCAAGGAGGAGAAGCATGGATAGAAAGAGAATGTGAGGATTTATAGTGGTTTGTTTTAGTGCAGGGGGTATAGCTGTGTGGTAGAGGGCATAGGTAAGAAAAGGAGTTTATGTGAACTGAGAAGTGGCGAAGGAAAGCGATCCCACCGCCCATGCATATTGCACTACTGTGGATGCTCTTCCTTGTTGCGTTTTGAAGCAAACTAGCAAAAAAACAAAAACAAAAAAACGATATCTTAGGACGGATGTACAAGGCTTCTGTCCATATTTGTCATCCAACTGTCTTTGCAGTTTCAAAATTACCACCTACACTTGTTGGCCATCTCCAGAGTTTGCCTTGACCAGCCAGTTGTCCAGATATGGGATAACCGATATGCTCTGCTGCTACTACCATTGTTACTTTGTGAAAGTTTGAAGTTGCCAGTTCAACTGGTAGAGCCCTGTATTGAAATCACTTTGCGCCTACCACAAAATAGAATAACCACTGGTGATCTGGCAAAATACAAACATGCAAGCATGTCTCCCTTAAAAGTATTGCTGCTAGCACCAGGGAGACCGCAGTTATTCTTTCTACTCCCACCCACATGACAGCTACAGTAGGATTGACCACTTCTTTGTATCGGGCAGAATGGTCCCACAAATTTCCGACACAAGCATACATGATATTACTTGGTCGGACCATGCATCGGTAGAGCTAAGATGCATTCAATTGAGTAATGCCAGCCCAGGAGCAAACTGGAAGCTAAATGAATCAATAATCAAAATCCCGGAGTTCCAAAACAAAGTGAAATCTGAAATATCAGAGTATTTCCGGATAAATAGTGGCAGTGTGGAATCCCATTCACTGTTATGGGAGGCTCATAAGGCCACGATTAGGGGGGTATTAATCGGTATAGCGGCAAATAGGAAAAAGAAAAAGGAAGCCAAATTATCCCAGCTTTATCACAGGTTACATGAGCTCTCTATTCTACATAACCGGACAGGTAGAGATGATGCTCTGAGGGAGTTGAAGGATGTTAGAATTCAGCTAAACCTCCTCCTTACTTCCCGAGCGGAGAAGGACATGAGTTGGACGCAGAGGAAGTTCTATGAGAAAGCTAACAAACCGGACACTATGCTAGCCACCAGACTCCGTAATAGGAAACCAAATTTTAACATTCAATCTATTACGACCGCAGGAGGCCAGAGTTCCTCAAACCCTAAAGTCATAGTAGGGGAGTTTGTGAAATTCTACGAACAGCTATATAATGGAGAGAAGGTAGTTCACAATGCTAGGACAAGTAGTAATCTACAGAAATTCCTAGCAGACGCAGCCTTGCCACAAGTAAACAGAAAGGAGCGAGAGGCTCTTCAACGAGACTTCACAAGGGAAGAACTAGAGGCAGTTGTAAAAAACTTAAAAGCATCAAAAGCCCCAGGCCCGGATGGGTTCTCCAACCTGTACTATAAAAAATTTATCGGAGTTTTAGCTCCACACATGCTCCAGCTGTTTAATGGAGTGTTGGCGGGAGAGCCCTTTCCGGGACAGATGCTCCAGGCGTCAATCTCGGTAATTCATAAAGAGGACAAGGATCCCACTAGCTGCCAAAGTTACCGGCCAATATCATTAATTAATACAGATGTAAAAATCTACGCTAAATTGCTGGCCAATAGATTAAATGTAATCCTGCCAGGGCTCATCCACCCGGATCAAGTTGGCTTCATTAGCGGTAGACAAGCGGCCGACAACACTAGAAGAATTGTGGATATAATAGACTTTATGGGAGCCAATGAGATTCGGGGTGTGGCCCTAAGCCTAGATGCGGAAAAGGCCTTTGACAGGATTGATTGGCCATACCTGGAGTCCACGCTTGGCGCATTTGGGTTTGGAGGAAAATTCCAACAGGCTGTCAAAGCACTATATACGGCACCGTCAGCCAGAGTAGTTCACCAGGGATTCCCCTCGGAACTATTCCCAATTAAAAGTGGTACGAGGCAGGGATGTCCGCTTTCGCCCCCGCTATTCGCCTTATGCATCGAACCACTCGCAGCACAAATTCGGAGTAACGCTGATATCGCTGGGGTACAGATCCATTCGCAGGAGCACAAAGTGGCTCTGTACGCGGATGATATCATTCTAACCCTTGCCAAGCCGCTTATCTCGCTACCTAATCTGTTCGAGCTTCTAGAGCGTTTTGCCCAGATCTCTGGCTTCAAAATAAATCAAGCTAAATCAGAGGCCTTAAGCCTATACATGCCAAGAGAAATGGAGAAGCTGATAGAACTCAACTTTGAGTTTAGATGGCGACCATCCTCCATGAAATACCTAGGAGTGCAGATCACAAAAAAGGCGAGCTCCTTATATTCGGCTAACTATCCCAGACTGTTGAGGACTCTCAAAAAAGAGCTGCAGGAGTGGAAGGCATATGGTATTTCTTGGTTGGGGAGGATCTATAGTGTCAAGATGAACATCCTTCCCCGAATTCTATACCTGTTCCAAACTCTCCCGGTTGCCGTGGTTAGAGCAGACATTGCAGGGCTCCAAAAAGCTATTTCTCAATTTATTTGGAAAGATAAAAAACCATGGATTAAAGGGAAAATTATGCAAAAAACCAAGGAAGCTGGTGGCCTAGCAGTTCCGAGCGTCATATCCTACTATAAAGCGGCACAATTGTGTCAAATCACGCAGTGGCATGGGGACCCGGGGCTCAGGAGGTGGGTGGCACTGGAGAAGGAGGTGTGCGCCCCGCTTGAGCTCAGGGACCTAATCTGGTACCCGAGGACACGGGTGAAGGATAAGCTTATTCCACTATCCTCTGTGCTCAACTCACTCTCGGTCTGGGAGGCTTCTAAAAGTAGCTGCTCTTTGACCTCCAAACACACACTGATGGCTCCTTTATATGGCAACCCGGACTTTGCTCCTGGGCTGGCAGAAAAATGCTTCCCGCGCTGGCGGCAATTAGGGATTAGTCGATTGAAGGACCTGGAGGTTAAGGGCAAGATCAAATCTTTTGAACTATTACAGTCGGAAACTGACTTACCTAACACTGATTTTATGAGGTACCTCCAGGTCCGGGCATTTTATAACGCACACCCGGTGAGACCACCGCTGACCAAATTCGAACAGCTCTGCGTGCGCGGAGCCGACACGCGGGGACTGATCTCTGCGTTGTACAGAGAGGTGGTGAATACTGACTCAGACAGGACAGTCAAACCCCGTTTCATGACACAATGGGAAGAGGATCTCCAGACACAACTAGAGGACGAGGACTGGGCTGCGGTGTTCAAAGCTGCGGCATCGAGCTCCATATGCACGACCTTTGAAGGAGAATGCATATAAGGTATTATTAAGGTGGTATCTCACCCCAATCAGATTAGCTAAATTTGTCCGGGGGGCTTCCCCGCTCTGCCCCAGGCAGTGCGGGGAACAGGGGGATCTGGTGCACATGCTGTGGTCTTGCCCGAGATTAGTGCCGGTCTGGACCCAGATCCGCGATTGGCTGCAGAGGATCTTTTTAGGGCTCACAATACAGCTGGACCCGTGGCTATTTTTATTAGGTAAACCTACAAACGAGGTATCTAGATCGGGTAACAAGCTGATAGCACATTTTGCTACCGCTATGAGGTGCGAGACCGCAGCACTGTGGAATCAGAATGCAATTCCTTCTATTGATAAAATCAGAAACAGAATTTGGTTCATTTGTAGAATGGAGAAGTTAACGAGTTTAGTTAACGACTCAGCCGACAAATTTGAAAAAGTATGGTCATTATGGCTTGCCCAGACTGATATTCAGGGGATGAATGAGGCCACAATATGGCTTTGATAGAGATAGATGGGTTCTCCTTGGATGTTGGGCTGGGAGCCGGACGGGACGATCGGACAGTAGGGCTCCCCCCGAGGTACAGTGGTGAAGCGATTCACCGACCAACGAAATTCTGATGTGATCCGGATTTGAGCTCCTCTGAGAGGTGAACTGGAGCAGAGCAAAGGCAGTGATGGTGAAAGACTCCGGCGAAACGTGGAATCAGCGCTTTTCCCAGGCCGCTCCCCCCCACCCCTACCCCCCCCCCCCCATCCCCCTCTTTTTCCTTGTCCTTAGGTGTTGTCAGTCTGTCTGTGTCCTGTCCTGTGGTCCCCCCAATGTTCGTCCGTTAATTGTAAAGTTTTCCTGTAAGTTAGGTGTATACCTGATACAATTGACAACATCCTGTTTTCTATGATGTGTATGCACAAAAAACTAATAAAAACAAAGTTGAAAAAAAAAAAAGTATTGCTGCTAGGAAATGTCCTTTCTACACTGATCTTACCACTTGTCTTGCCGACTCGAACTGGTTTTTTGTTCTTTACGAAACTGCTTGGAGATCAGTAACGGATGGGAATACTACTTTCTTGTCCCTGTGGAACCACAGTGATCACAGTTTCCCGCACTAGGTGTAAACATTTTCATCTAAGGCCTTTGATTTTACAGCATTCCTTAGCATGGGTGGAAACGCATATCTCTTGTAGGTACTGTACCTGTTGAAATTATGTTATAGTTGTATTTATCTGGAGGACCTATTGATCAAAACTTTCCAAAAGAGGGCTAATTTATTTCCATACATTAAGCTGGACTTTGGGAAGTGAATGGAAAAAATGACCTGGTTTTCTGGACAGAGTTGGCTGAAGTTTAGATCTGTCTGTGACGAGTCCTTTTAGCTTTTGATTCCCTGAGTGCCATCTTTGCTGAGCGAGTGGGATTATCAAACTTTTTCTGCTTCTTTAATGGACTCAGATAATTTATTCCAAGCTTTCCCCAAATAGAATTTCACCTTTAGAAAGGTAAGAAACAAAGACTGTTCTTAGATGCAGTATCTGCAGCATTGAGTCAAAGCTCTCCTGGCCTGCTACAGAAATTGACACATTTGGCTGACACATTTGCTGCAAGGCTTACTAAAGCAAATGACAGCACAGAAAGTCTACAGCAAGCCTCATAGGTGACCAGAGCATCTAGACTAGCGGTTGCCAACCCATGGACCGTGGGAGAACTGCATTTGAGGTGGCCCGTGTAACCTCAGTGGATGAGCCAGTTCTCACGCCAGCCTACGTCTAATCGAGCACAACCTCCGTGAGGCCGGATCTCCCCTCAGCAGCAAGACTGAAGGAGAGCTGGGGACTTGATAAAGATGCGGAGGTGGGGCAGGCCCGACTTCCAGCACGAGCGGTTCCACGGGCGAGGTGAGAAGAGGCCAAGTATCACACTGGCAACTCCACAAGGTAACATTTTTCAGGGGGAGGATTTGTTTGTGGAGGGGGGTGACTGTAAAGGGCGGGATGAGTTGTGCGTAAGGGTGATTGTGGCTGGGGAATTGAGAGAGATTATTAGGCAGGGGAATTAAGTGAGCGGGGATAAGTGAGGGGTGGGTGGAGAGAAGGCAAGTGGGAGACAGGGAGAGCGAGGGGGAAAGACAGGAGTGGGAGGGCTCACAGAGATGCCGACACCGGGTGTCCTGGTTCCTAGAAAAGCCGTCGCTGGTCCCTGCCGCTGCAGTCCTATGGCGGCAACGAGGAAGACTGTTCTTGTAACCAGAATCCTCAGGGTGGATTCAAGCTTTCTGTGCAAAGGTTCCCTTTCAGTGCCGAGCGATCTTCCACCGGGAAGATGGTTCTCTTGGGAGCTACCTCTGAAGGAGGATGAAGCAGACACTCGGGATTAACCCATTCTCTCTCTATAAATTGCTTCACTAACAGGTGTCCTTCAAAAACACCCTCAACTGGTGTCCAAAGAAAACATCCTGTGCCAAAAGGTTCTTCTGCTTTGTTAATCCATATTAAAAAGCGGTATTGATTACTCTAACCAGTTTATCAATCGTATCTACATTGAATCCAAAACTTCAGTCATTGTCATAATGCCCTAATTTTTAGAGACCTACATTGAGAGGGGGTCCCCAAAGCCTCACACCTTTACGACGTCAAATATATTTCTTGTAATCAAGTTAGGAACCACGATTAAAATAAATAAATAAATAAAAATCAGGCCAGTCAATCTCATCTACAGACTACCTGTGGGTCCTGCAGTAATTTATAGCACAGGGCCCCCATAATGCTCATATAAAGGCTTCTTTTAAAAAAAAAATATTTACTAGTGGCGGTCGAGTTAGAAAACTTTGCTTCCTTTTTAATTTTTCACCACAGACGTGTTTGTACAAGGCTTTATATTTACAAGAAAATCCGTTAGCTTTATAATAAAGAGTATTATTTACTATTCTTAGCCAGATGCACGTGCTGCCATGGGGAAATGCCCAGAAAAAAATAACAGCAAATACTCAGAACAAACTACACACTCATTTATTTAAAAAATAAATAAAAAAAACATTGTCCAAGCTACTAACAAAAGTACTCCATTTACAAGACATTTTATTTTTACATTAATACTATACATGGAAAAAATATTAATAACAACCAATATTTACAACGTAAAAATAAAATATTCACAGAAACCATTAGGAGAAACCATGGCTTACAGGAAACTCTTAAAATTGTAGATATATATATATTTTTTTTTACTTTGTGCTGGGATCTCCAGCTGTAATGCTAATGCTTTTTACATTACCACAATGTGTGGGGAAATCCTGGCTGCCAATAAAAGATTGCATGAGTAGTCTGCATCTAACGAAGTACAATGCATTTGCAGAGAAAGAAAAGCACATTGTGTTCAACGATTTAAAAAGTAAAATAAGTAAATAAGAATAGAAACAATAATAGCCATATTTTAGCATTTAACCATTGATTCCAGAAGGGCTTTTTCTACAATGCACTTTAACACATGTGCGGTCAAAAAGCCAGTAGCTCATTGCACTGCAATGTCTTACAGGCCTTGCTGGGAGGAAAAAGTTAACACAGTTAAAAGTTCTTGAATAATCTATAGTAGGGAAACAGAATCGAAAGTGTTAAAAATAGCTAAATGTTCTCAACTTCTTCAGCAATCTGAGATTGACACGGGCAAAATAACTTTTCAAAGTTAGGCTCAAAAGTCTCTAAACAGCAATATTATTTTTTCATTGAACCTTGCCTAAAAGACTGAGTTGATCCAAGAAATGAGAAGGGGTTCTTTTTTTTATCACCAAATACTAGGCTTCCTTCTGAAATACTTCGAGGCAAACATCTTTGTGCACCTTTATCTTTGCCAGTGTTCTTTAAGGATCCTAAACAAATGGAAATACATTGGATTTATTGCATATTTTTTACACGATTACCTGACAAATATAAAATAAATAATACAGATACCAAAGCATTAGTGAAATGTTTTTGCATTATCTTGCAATTTGAAAATTGCCAAAAACGTCAGCATAACGTATTAACACATGCATTCATTGGAATCAGTATTGTGAATGACATTGAACATCTGTATTACTAATAGCTCCAACATGGTAACAGTTACATACGTGACATTTTCAAATGATAGGAGAAAAAAAAAAAAAAAATCACCACCTCTTAAAACAGACATTTTCTGAAACCAATAAAGCAAAGGACATCTCACATTTAGAAAATATTTTAGATGACTGATTATGGCAACAAACCATGAAATTGATAACTTGAAAATGTCAACCTTTCATCACACACTCAAAAATGCCAGAGAGATCATAATTTATCATGTGATACGTACCTGCCACTCTGCGGACACGCAAAGCTTTACAATCAAACGAGATGTCCTGTCGAATACGTTTTGCGTTTGGAGCGGGAATGTTATCCTCTTTTTGGGTGCCATGTACTGCAGAACTTCAAGAGGAACATATGGATCAGACTTTACTTTTTGTGTGAATATACAGTGCTTAGTTATACCGGACCACCACATTGAGTTAAACCACTGTAAGACTGTTTTATTTCTTTACCCATAAGATGCTAAAAACAATCTAATTTAAAATGGTAAACAATTACTATCAATGTGGCTTCAATCAGAGCACTGACATTTTTGCTCTAAATTTCATAGTAAAATACTCATTATGAACATACAATTCCCTTTCTAGTAGGAAGTTAATTGCAAAGTGAGGTAAACATTTTTTTTTTTTACCCCATTTAATTTTCTACAAAAGTGTATTTTTCGTTATGTATGTATAACCCCAATTTATGCTGCAACGGGTGACTGTGGATACATGTAATATTTGTCAGTCAAGTACATACCGTGGAAAAAGGCTAGTTTATTAAAGATTCAGGGACTACTGGTGATGTTTGTCATCTATGGAAATAGGCAGTCAAGTGAGCCACCTGTGCTAAAGCCGATATACTGTAGCCTTCAAATCCAACCTGTTTACAGGGGGGCGGGTGGTGTCTTGAAGACTGGAGTTGAGCACCCCTGATTTATATGATGCTTCCAGAATGCCCGTAAGGTCAGTCTGAGAAACAAACCCAAATTCATTCAAAACAGTGGGGTTCTATAGTATGAGATTTACAGTCTCACCTTAGTAGCTTTCTTTTTCTCTCAGCAGCTGAAGTCATAGCCATATACGATGGTTTTTCACTTAGCAGTTTTCCAGGATTTTGATTTGGCAAAAAGGGAAGACCAGTCCTGTAAAGATAGAAACGGAAGTTTCCCCCATTTATATGAAAATGTAAAGTGTAAGTTAAATGTTCAGACTACACATGCTATATGCCCCAATTATCTTTCACTAGCTTTTCATACAAACATCGAATACGTTCTCCATCTCCAGAACTGCTCTGCACCAGCATTCCTTGTTACCACATGTATTAGAAGACCCTAATACATTAATGTTGTTAATTACTAAATTGGTAAGCCAGACAAGGGACAGTTTGTTGGGCCTACTTGATGTATTATGTTCATAGAGGGTGGAACCGTACAGAGAATAATTTCTTGCTACTATGAGAACAGTGCACTAATAAATACTGTGGGAGAAGAGAAACATTTCTCCAAAAGCACCCTCATTTTGTAAATTATGCATACATGCATAAGATGCCCAAAAAGTTAACAAAAAGTTAAGTTTCTAAAAAGACAAGATGACTCAGGCATACAACAGTTTCTAGACTTCAATACTATTCTTGCAAATCAGAAATATAAAAAACTTAACGCGCGTTCTACAGTAAGTGAAACATTGTGTTTTGTCACTGAAATTATATTTGGATTGAATGAAAGACTGAGTATACATTTATTTTCCGAGCAGAAATTTCCATAGTAGAAGTTGGAATAGATGATACAATGGACTTATAACTAAAGTAAAATACACATATTTTGGATTTTAAAGTATCTAAATGCCGTTACTTTTAAAAGTCTTTCATTCAATCAAAATCATAAAAATCAAAATACAATTTCAGTGACAAAACGGAAAGAAGTTTCACTTGGAACGTGAGTCCTCGGCATACACCCCTCTTATTTATTTTTTTACTCACATCTAAATTTTGCTTTCATTCAGGATTACCCGTGTTGTCCTTAGCTTCAGTATGTGAGGGCTATTGAATCCCCTTTGATGAAGCAAGGATTTAACTCACAAAACACGGCAGGTGTGCGCCATAAAAAGTGGGAACACAATAGCAACATCCAGCGCATGCGCAAGCGGCTCTGGCCATTTATGCGAAGGTGGTTTTGTTGTTTCTGCGCATGGGTGAAATTGGGAAAACACCTCGGCGCATGCAGCGCTGGCTGCCTCGGCGCATGTGCAAGCAGTGCCGGTCATATCTGTGCGACTGGCGACTGTCGTTCTGCGCATGCAGCACCAGCAAATTACGTTACTTCTGTTGCACATTTGTCTCCATGAAGGAGTTTTGTCCCATCAAAATTTACTGGGTGCCAGCAAAGAAGTTTCACTTCAAAAATTCATTCTAGATTGTTGTCTACCACACATTATATAAAGGGTTCCTTACAGCAGTATATAAACATATATTTGGTAGCAAATACCTTTGTAACATGCTAGTGCAAGGCTGTGCTTCTTTGGCATCAACAGAATAGGAGTCCGACTGTATTTCACTGCTGGCTTGAGATAGAATGACAGTTGAGTTCATGTCCGTCTGTTCAAATGTAGTTGTAAAATTGACGCTTAAACCCATCTTGTCTTGAACGTCGAAGGTGGTGTTGGCTTCTGATCTGTCCTCTAAACATGGGATTCTTGCAACTTGTTTAATAATGGCCATGGTCTTATTGCAACCTTCTGGGGTGTAAATAATAGGGGCAAGTTCATTGCTGATAGAATCATTTAGCTGATTGTTTTTAGGTAGTTGGGATACGTCAAGTTTTTCTGTTGGCAATGGTGACTCCATTAGCTTCCTTCTAGTCTTTTTACGAGGAACAATATCTTCTAAGGGATTAAGGGGAACGTTTTCCTTTAATTCTACGGTTTGTAAGACTGCAAGAAGAAGAAATCAGTCAAGTTAGAATAACAGATTTTATGCCAATAATTTGGCTATAGTTTTGTAATTTTTCAATATATTTTAAAAAGTATTAAAAATTAAGACAAATAAACAGGTTAATCGATATTACACAAATTAATTTTATGGCTATATACGTTTTACTTCCCGGTCAAGATGGGCTTAGAACACATTGGAAATAAATACATTGTATAAAATACAGATATGCCTTACATTTCAGATTAATCTATTTTACTATACACCATATGAGAAATGTTAAAACACTGACTTGGCCAATAAGGGGAATACATCGGTTTATGTTCTGTAGAAAGGTAAAGTACCCAAAAGGACAAAAAAAAATAATAATATAGCACGGTTTTCAGTTAACAGGCAATATTTCATTAAGTAGTACAAGATTATCAAAAACAGACTTGAGTGCATAGCAACAATAAACCATTATTCCAGCATTCCCTAATGTATGAAACCTGTTTTAAATCTATAATTACACACTATGTAAATATTGGAAACATGCAAACGTACAGTTTAATATAATGATGATGTTTAGCATTTAAAAATTTATAGGGACAAGAGCAATAACCTTTATTTTATTTTTTACACTCAACAGCAATTGCCCCTAACGCGTATATCTTTCTACCATTTTTCTAGTAGTTTACCCTAACTCAGGGGTGGCCATCTCCAGTCATCAAGGGCCACCAATAGGTCACGTTTCAGGCTATCCCTGCGACAGCACAGGTGGCTGAATCAGTGGCTCAGTCATCTCTGAAGCAAGGATATCCTGGAAAGCTGACCTATCAGTGGCCATTGAGGACTGGAGATGGCCACCCCATGCCTAACTGAAATGAATGAAAACTCATTCACAACTGTAGTAACCATATTGAATGTCCCAGAGGTAGTCATAGGCCAACATGGGACTAGAGATGACACCTGATTCACCTCCATTAGAGGGGCTGAAAGGTGATTGGCTAATGGGAAGCTGCTGAATTAGGCAGGAAATCTGTAGGTTATTACCTGGTAGAAATAAGGCAGGTGTTTCGTGATTGGTTGAAGGTGTGTTGCTAGGCTAAGGTTCAAATCATTGGCGGATTAGTGGTAGGCAGGGAGTCCAGATTGGGTAGGAATTTGGGGATAGAAATAAAGGACAGAGGCAGCAAGGTATTCACCTGTGAAGACTGGATCAGGATTCCTACCCTCCACTCCCCACTGTTAATGTATATATATAATTATTTTTTTTCCAAATATTTTTATTGGGTAGTTACACAATTACATACATGCATATATCATTGTTTACATCCCAATACATTGAACCATTTTCGAATTTTTGTGGAAGAGGGGCAAGGCAAATTGCCCAAAAGGTGCAGAAGGGGGGGAAGCTTAGTCTAGTGAGAAAGTAGGAAGAAGGTGACAGAAAACGAGAGGAGGGGGGGGGGGTGTGTTTTCCCCTGGGTGACTGGCTTCCCAATTGCTGAGATTGACCTTTCCAAGTGGATGGAATCCTACTCTGAAGGGAGAAAGCGGGGGGGGGGGGGGCATTTCCTATAAAATCAACCTAATGTATATATTTTTATATGTTACATTTATTAAAGGAGTTAATCTGAGCATTCTCAGGAATGGTTACATTGTTGGTTTGGTTGTGATGGTAATTTAGGTTCCTGGCTGAGCCATTGTTATTTATGAAATCTGTTTCTCTGGCTGGAAGGCGAGAGGTTAACTTCATTATGTAATGTTTGAGTTATGAATTGTTATGATGGAGTAATAATTTGTGCGGAGGTCTCACCACCACCTTATGTTTGTGTCCGGTGTAAGTTTCAATGAAGCTAAATTTAGTTTAAAGCTGCAGTTCAGTCAATATCCTGCATGTGTGTTTTTTTTTAATAAATCAGTTCTGTAGTAAGAAAAAATACTTTTAGCATTTTCTGTTTTTAAAAAAACAACTTTGAAAGACCAATTTTCTTGTATTCTATTTTAACAGCCATTTGCTAAGGCACTGCCCCTTCATGTCCTGTCACGAGCCCTGGCACACCCCTTTGTCAGCCCTGCCCTCCCTCTAGCACATGTCAGTGCAGGAGTGCTCATGAATATTCATGAGCTTCCACTGACAGACAAGCAGAATATAAACAGATCCCTTCACTAATTATGTCACCAAATTTCGACCTATCAATACATGGAGAACGAATTGACCTGCAGCTATACAGTTCTTTAGGTAAATAGAGATTGCACACATGAAACTATTGAAGTAAAAAAAAAAATTAAAAGAAAAAAAAAAAGACTGAACTGCAGCTTTAAAGGGTAACACACCATGCAGTTCCCATGTACTGTAAGCCAAACCCATCAAATGGCTTCAACACGTTCCAAAGCAACGTCTTTCTTTCTGCAAGGCACAGACACCCACCTAAACGTCATCACAAGTGTGTTTGGCACAAGTGGCATAACATTAAATAAAAATGCAGTCTAAGCATTTGCAATCCTATTACAGTTATCATTTACTCACTAGAACATGTACTGTGTAGGCAACTCTTTTATATATGCCCACACCAAAGTAAAAGCAAAGGCCATTAATCACCAACTATTACATGCCAAGTATTACGCATATGCAGCGAGTCTTTACAACAATGAGGCATGAAGTATTAGAACAGCCTTGAGTAACTATGACGACCTATCTCTAATGTCAGAAGGGAGCAGAGTGGGTGATTATCAGACACATGGTCTCTGTGGTAACCTACATTTGTGTAACAGAAGAAATAATATTAGGACCATAAATATATATTAATTTGTTAACATCCACATGGAGAGTACTGGAAGAATTCCTAAAATAAACGCATTGTAAATTAAACATGCAATAGAGCTGAACGTGGCTTTCAAACCTCTCAGAGACCACTAGTCACGCTAGATTTTAGAAACTAATGCATTTACACTTCCGTGAATGCACTTAATTTGCATACGTTGCTTCAGATCGGTACGTAGTTCTTACCATTTGTAGCTGCAGTGCAAGCAAGGAAAGGTTGGTAATTGCACTTCCGAGAGCCAGCCTTTAGTGGTGGCAGAACTAATGGAAACAGCCGTGAATGAAATAACTAAATACCTCATTGCATGAGATCAATGGAAACACTGGTAGATTATATTAAATGAGATTTGACCAAGAACCAATTTCCTGAAAACTAGGTAAGCCACTTAAAGTACTCCACCCTAGTGTAATAAAGCCTCCAGCAATTTCATGTGGGGGACTTCAATATCTATCGAGATATAGATTTATATATAGATATATACACATATACAAAAAAAATGCATATTCATTGGAGTAAGATTAGGTGGCCAGTGGAGTTCCATAGGATATATATAGTACTAATCTCCTTTATTAGTATGACCCCAAATGAGTTCTAATAATGCAGGTCTTAACTGTGGCACTTGTCAGTTAATTTAGACACTAATATTCATTGAAACTGAAATATGTTACAAAGGTGAAATCCACACAAACTTTTACTCACAGAAGTTTACAAAGTATCCTTAAAGCAGCAATACTACATTCCCCTCATCCTTGTTCCTCTCCTTATTTGTATATGTAAAGCATGCGACAATGCATAACTCTACATCCTTACCTAAGCTGGCAATCGCTTGGTGTTCCTGTTATAAAGCTGTAAAAATCCGGATGGTGTGGCTAACTAAATGGCCGTCTTTCCGTTCCAATCAAACCTTCAGTCAGAGTAACTCAGCAGCTACAATGTAGCCTTATATTACTAAGGTAACAGTATCTATTATTAAAGTAGGCAGCTCAAACAGCTAGAAATTCCCCACACAACATTGTTAATAGGGTGAAAAATGTATTTCCTTGCTAATTCGTTACGAGCACTTGCAAAGATTTTCCATCATAAATAATTCCATTCTGTTACACTTTAATTAAATATTGGAGATTTATACCAGATGCTGCATATTTTATATTATTTGAAAACCAACAATTATTATAATTCAGCAACTGGTCAAAAGTAAAGCAAATATATTAAGGAAACTTGAACACAATACTTTTAACAAAAAACTTGAAAATCGAGCAATCAAAGATTTTGAATGCCATCGAAGTAGTAATAATTATACTGCAGCTACACCTTAGCATTAAAAATGTTCTCATTGGTGTGGTAGTTTTGTAGGTTACGATAGCTTTCACTTGGCAAACAACATTTACTTTATATGGGAAATCCATGAAACAGTAACAGGTTTTAAAACAAACCGTTTTAATTTCAGACTTTTATTCAAACGGAAATATCAAATTAAAAGAAAAATACATTTTCTTCTGATTAGTGCCTGATATTTCATGATGTACAAGTCCGCAATTTCCCTTGTGGATACACTTTATGAATAGGAAAACAATTACCATTTTGCATAGTAACTTTACACCTACGTTAAGCATAATTAGTTTTGCAAGACTCAAGAATGACATTTGTAACCACCATTAATGGATAATGCATGTGGATTGCAGCTCACCAATTTTTCAGCATACATCACAACAAAGAGGCGTAAAGATAAATGATTTGCATTACATTCAAAGAAACTGAAAACATGTTAAACTGGCAAAGGTAATTTAGCGCAGTGTTCAGTAATCAAATTAATCTAGAATGTAATACATGGGCTCGTTAATATTATTGCAAATCTTTCATCTTATTTGCAATGTCATTGCATTTATAAGTAGACTGGTTTAATAGTTAATCCTTAAGATCAGACCTATTAAACTAAATTTCAGCCCTTTAAAACTGGTGTAGCACTATATAGTTAGTAAACAAAAAAAAACCCTAATAACATGATATAATCTGCTTTCTCAAAGATTAAAATCACACAAAGTAACAATTTTACTTCTTCACATCCTGAGGAAAATGAATGTTTCAATTTTCTATGGGTCTGCCAAATTCAAACAATGTCTACAGTACAGTAGAGTCTCGGCTATCCGATTTACGTTTAAACCAGCGGTGCGCAAACTCCCCGCGCTTGCGCCCCCCTACCTGCTTCCTCCTCGGTCGCGACCCCCCTCGCGTCTAATGACGCATCAAATTATGCTGTGGTGTCATGTGACATCACTCTACATCTACACCAATTTGCAGACACGTCTCCATGGCAACGGGCGTCATTTAACGCCGTGTTGTCAGAGACACGTGACCAGAGCCTGGTAAATTTACAGAGGCCTCGCGCTCTCTACGCGGGGCCTTCGTAAATTCCGCACCCCCCCCTGAAGTCTCAGCCCCCCCCCCAGAAAAGTCTCAGCCCCCCCCCCCAGTTTGCACACCGCTGGTTTAACCAACACCCCGTTTTATCCAACCACCACCATTGCCCCGCGTCTCACTTAACCAGGCTTACCGGCGACAGAAGAGGAGGGCAGAGGACAACCATGTCAGCGAAGCAGAGCAGCAGCAGCAGAAGAGCATTGGCAGCATAGGAGGTCCGGCCAGGAGTGGGCCAACCCAGAAGTCTGTACTGACTTCCAGGTCAGACCACTAGGGCGCGCGCCTCCCCGGCCGGCCTCCTATGGTGCTCACATACTGCCAATGCTATTCTCCTGCCCTGCTCCGCTGACATGGTGGTCCTCCTCTTCTACCGCCGACAGTAAGCCTGGTTAAGTGCGGCGGGGATGTGGGGGGGGAGGGAAGAGTGTGTGGCCTCAGATGTGTGACATTTAGGTCGTATAACCGAGACTCTACTGTATATACTGAATATGAAGCCATCGTTATCTAGAGATCAGAAACAATGGACAAAACGTCTCGTTTTGGAGGACGGACTGTCTCCTCAACAAAAGTTAAAAAAAAAGGTTATAAAGCAGAATGAGTACTTCAGTTTCAGGCGATACCTTTTTTTATTTGGACTAACGATTTATATTGCAAGACAAGCTTTTGAGAGTTCTCTTACTCAGGTCAGCAATACCAGTTTACAGAGCTACATAGCGTTTTTATCTATAAAAAAACTTCTACTTATCTGATTTAAAAAAAAAACTTTTAATAGGTGTCAATCAGCTACATTTAACCTAATAAACATGTCGCAATACTTGGTTCACATCATTCCTAGGAGGGACTGCCCCTTTAAGATCCATGTTGCACTTTGTTTCTCCCCCCCACCCAAACCCCGCCCTCTTCTAATGTTAAAATCAATTAAATCCCATTAGGCTATTTTAGTATCTCATGAAATTGAATTCAACAAGGAGTCTCAAAGTGAGATGTCAAGTTCTTCCAGTCCTCATCCTTTGTCTTCCCTTCACAGGGACAATAGTGTGAATTAGTATCAGAGGGGGCTGGTCAATCACTTGTCATCGTTTTGACCTTGGCCTCGAACAAAGACAAAAAGGCAGTACCCAGAAGAAAGCCAACCTAGTCGAGATAACTATCCAAAATATAACCGATCACCCCCCTCCTCCCCCGAGGGAATCAATCCCAAACAAAAAACCCACCCTGCTTCCAAACACTCCCCCCCCACCCCCCAAAACATCAAAAGCCCTATTCAACCGTCATTACCAAGATATCAATCTTGAAATTGTAAATAAAATTCCTTCAGCACGGAGGTGGTTGAAGCAAATAGTATTAAAGCAATATAACCAAACATCAACTTGATTTCTCCAGCAAAAAGACTTCATAAAATGACCCATTAAAAAATGCATAGCCATAGTTGATGTTCAATAAAACAAGCTACAATTCCCACCAATTATTTTCTTAAAAATCCGAACACCGCTCGCAGGGAAAACGATTTGTGAAATGTTATATGCAGCCAGACAAATGTCCAAGAACGGAGCCTAGTGTTTTGTTGACAAGTGAAATCCATGCAATTATAGTGCATATAAAATATGGATCTTTAAATATGGAATAATGACCACTGTTTAACAGGTGGTCAGAGTTTTGCAGTTTCAGTGCTAAGTCTTGCTTCCTTTCCAACATCTTGAACCGATTAAAAAATAGGAGTCAATTCACCAAAAGGTGCAACTGGATCTATATAAATCTTTCGTTGGTTTATTTATTAGGAAATTCAGGAAGGTTGAGGGCATGATCGCAGTGGCCTACGAATTCTTTAGGAAATGACAACGCTCAGAGATCTGATATTTTCCCCAAACATATTTATTTTGCAGCTCTATTTATACCTCCTATGTTCATTTTTCTAGCCCCATGTCCATTTCTTTAGCCTGCACTTCACTTCCATGTCAGCACTTTGTCAAGATTCTCAACAATAAACGATTTTTATATGAGGCCCCAAAATCTGGGAAATGTAAGCGGATGTAGCATTTTCATGTGCTTTAATAGGGATGTAATTCCAGCACCATGCCACTGGATTTAACATCAGAAAAGGTCATAAAAGACACAAAATGTTTACACTGCTTAAACCTTCAGGAGCTTAGTGGCTATGTCATGCCCATTCTGTGCTCGTTTATCAGGGGAGATGGCGTTCTGCGCTAAACGCGATATGAAACGCAGGGAAATGGATGAGCAGCCATATGATCGCGGTTAAACTTCAGCTATGGGTGGGTTGCAGCTCACTTAAAGAAGGGGTCATTAAACAAGTGGTATGCTGGAAGGAGTAGCTCTGTGGAAATATACCACCGCCTTGGAGTGAAGCTCTGTGTTAGCATGGGCAATTTACAATCTCCTGCGCCTCAAGCACCAAAAATTAGATTGTAAGTTCTTTGGGACAGGCACTCAGTGTGCCTGCAAAATTCTATGTACAGCTTGGGTTCATTGTCCAAGTTATACAAGAAACACATTTTTCACTATGCACTTTTAAAAGGCTTATTTAGCATTAGGAATCGGTGGATTGGTCAGCGCACGGGTTTTTGCTCACAAAATGAAAAGAGAGGATAAGGAACACGTGATTAGTGTTTATTTAGCCAGACAATACATTATGCAATGATATAAGGTTGTCTTCTAAAGTATATAGTAAAATGCTTGAATAAAAAACTTGGATAAAAACCTGAATAAAAAGCTTGGATGAAAAGCCTTTAATAAAAACTACTTCATATGTTTTAAAAATGGAGTTCTGTGATTAATTGGACTGATCTAAGGTTGGGGGTGGTGGGATAGAAAATAGAAAATGAAAAATTGCAGGGGGGTAGGGGCGGGTGATTAGCAGGCTCTTATGCAGCCTGCTGTCTGACAGGGATAGTGATGCTGATTTAGCAGTATATGGGGGGCAGTCTTACTTTAACAGAGTGCTACCAGAAGCAATGACTTCCTCCTCCTCCTAATGAAGGTAGTATGTAAGTGACTTCTCTCCCGGGTGCCCGATTTAGAGAAAAAAGGGGCCGAACACGGTGAGTAGGTAAAAATGAATTTATTAGGTGCAGAAAAAAAACAGCAAACAGGAAAAACACTTACGATACAGCTTGGGCAACAGCCCAGCTTCAGCCCGATCGTCCGTTCACGCTCCTCCGACCAGTGTGTCTCCCGTGATCGCGTCCGATGGCGGGACCGGAAGGGGAGGGCTTACCGGATGTCAGCAGGCTGGCTGGGTCCTTCAGGCAATGGGCTCCGGCAGGGAGCATTAGCATTAGCAAGCTTGGCATTCATAAACAGATACAGTAGGAGCGCATGGCGTCAGGCGCGCTTGAGCGATCAGTGGCCTTTGGATGGCGAGGCAAAGGCGGGACGACACAAAACTGGTTCGCTCTCATTGGCTGAACCGGCCATCGTGCAACCAAAACAAAATCATTTTTCTGCTGGAAAATCTGCCGCTCAGTCGCGCTCTCGCGTTCACTACGGCCGGCTCCATAGATCCCCTGCAATTTGTCAGCCGCACGCGCCGTCGCTCACACCATGGCAGTGTCCTTACACAGATCTTGTATCTGAAGTATTAATTACATATACCTGATACACAAGTACATGAGAATTGTGCCAGGTAGTGTTAGGACCTGCACATTGGGCATGCCGTGAAGTGGCTGCAGGCTTATAACCTTTTGGCCAAAGGGTTTAACTAATTGACTCGTTTTCATGAGCAGATAAGCACTGAAGTATTGCACTATATGTTGTCATTTTGTATGCTGGCTGGCCTTTCTGGTTTTGTTTTGTACATATACATAGTACTACCACTGAATTAGATGGATAAGAGATGGGAGGTAACAGTAACATTGTTATCTAAAGCAGGGGTGCGCAAAGTGGGAGGCGGGAGATATTTCTGGGGGGGGGGGGTGCGGGACGTTGCAGGGGCCCCATGCTCTTCCAATGCATTTTAATTAAATGCCGGGGGATCGCGTGAGGCCTCTGCAACGCTATTACTTACCTTGACTCTGCTGGCGTCACTCGTGTCCATGGCAACACAGCGTCAAATGGTGCCGCGGGGTCGTGTGACGTGCGTCTCCGGTCACATGACGCCGCGGGGGTCATGTGACGTGACGCTCTTCTCTGGTCACGTGACGTCAAATGACCCCTGCGGCGTCATTTGGCGCCGTATCAAGGTAAGGGAGGGAAGGCGGGGGGGAAGGGGAAAGGGTGTGGCGCAGCTGCAAAAGTTTACGCTCCCCTGATCTAAAGAAAAACTAGTGGTCTTACTTGGTTCTCCAACAAAAGGCTGGACAACTGCCAATGTACTTTCATTCTGTGGTTGCTTTTCTCCTAGCGGTATTCGTTGTTGCCATTTCTCAGCTCCTAAAACAATGATAAAGAACATGTTTACACTCTCACTTCTCAGACAAACCCCCACAAACCTTACCCCATAATACAGCAAGCATGTTTCCACTAAAAGCCAGGGATTGTGGGTAATAAAATGCAAATGAGTACGCAGTGTGTTACTTTTAGTTTCTTATCCACCAACATGCATCTGCTCCAAGAAAAAAAACAAAAACTCAAAGCCAGGGGGATCGAATCTTCTAATTTCCCATTAAAACCCCAAACCAATTTACGCAATAAAAAACATTTTTGTGGTAACATTTTCAACTTTTTTTGCTGCCATGGGCGGTTTGCAATTAATTGAGCCTTTGGCTGCACAAAGATTAATACTGTCAATACAGAGAAATTCTCCAGCACGGTGCACAAGTCTTGAAGATCGTCCCTCTGGCACCGTCAGATATCACATTAAATCAGTGCAGTTGTTGATCGGACCGAGTAAGTAAAATCTGACATCAGTTAATGGGGGGGGGGGGGGGGGGTCGCGGGGGGGAGTCAAAAACCAGTTTGGCAGTTTTATAATCTACCTAGAACGAATGGGCAACTCCAGTCCTCAAGAGCCACCAACAGGTCAGGTTAAGGATATCCCTGCTTCAGCACAGGTGGTACAGTTGAAGACAGACTGATTGAGCCACCTGTGCTAAAGCAGGGATAACCTGAAAACCTGAACTGTTGGTGGCCCTTGAGGACTGGAGTTGCCCACCCCTGTTCTAGAACTAGCACAAACCCCTGAATTGGCCAAACCAAAACCAATGACCTGTGTAACGAAATGTCAAATCGCCATAGATTTTGTGGAGCCACACAAAACAAAAACGGTAAAAATCATCTTACCACACGGAGTTGTTTGATTGCATTTCAGGTGTGGAAAGGCCACTATAGCAGCAATCTCTGGAATGTCATTTGTGTTGGAATCTTTCGTTATCGTCTGGTCAGCCCATACAACCACCTTCTCTTTCTGAACCAAATGCTCGATTTCTTTAAAATCTGACTCTATAGCTGAATCTGCTAACCCCGCCTGACTCAATGTTAAATATTGTCTTCTTAAGGATGGCAATAAAGCATTTAACAACCTATAAACAAAAGAATACATCTGGATTTAGTGTTTATTTTCGGCAAAAGAAAAACAAGAAACAAGCACGAAGGACCAAAAAAAAAAAAAAATTTGCCAACAAAATGTCTACATTGTTCAAGTAATGTATGTACTTTCCTACTCTGACCCCAGTAGAGCATTTTGCAGATTTGTGCCGAAATCCATTCCATCAATTGTATCCTATATTATCCATATAACTAGGTACATTTAACGGATACGGATACATAAATCAGCTTTAGATGAGCCATCAGTGATTTTACATAAACGAGCAAAGGAAGTCATTGTTAAAGTGCTCCTTTGAGTAAAACATTTCCATATAATACACATTCTTCAGTCAATTAAAATGTTTTCCCATTTTTTTAGTGAAAAGGGATGGTGCAATGCCAACTGGGACCTTTCCAAAATCCACAACCTCATTTCACCATGCAGCCACATTCAAGTCTGAACAGCAAGTTTTTACGTGTCAACCCATTCATAAAACAGATTACCTGTACATTTTAGTGATTGACTCACAATTAGTGTTGGGGGAGGGGGAAAAAAAATTAGGTGAGCTCAGACCTACCCCCATACCGGAATGTATCACTAGCACTATGTAAAGGTGTATTGCTGTAAGGGAATTAACCATAAATTTATGGAAAACAAAAACCCTGCGCGCCCCACCAAATTGGCTTGCATTTATTATTAATAAAGCATTGGTAGAAAGTAGCAAAGTCTTTTAGAGATGTAAAGTCAAATCTATCTTCTGCGCCACATCTTTACTTCGATAATCTTTAGAAAAAATAAGTAAGATTCACTTAATGACTTTCCAGGTTTATGTGGGGAAGTTCTGGGTTCAGGTAAAAGAGCAGTCCAAACAGCGTTTTTGGTGTGTTTAAAAAAAATATAGGTTTGAAGCATGGCGTCTCCAGAGGTAAACCGCGTTAATTCCCACTCCAAGGACCCCCTGCTTCCAGAGATACTTACCTCGGAAGAGGGTGCTGGTAGCAGCTCTGGCTGGGATTCTCGTAACGGCAGCTTCAAATGTCCCGCGTAATGCGGGCCAATAAGGAAGCCGTGACATCATCCGGTGCGGTTTCCTAATGGACGGTGTGAGCAGGACATTTAAACTGGAGAGATACCAGCTCCCCATACGGGATGTAAGTATCTCTGGAAGCAAGAGGTTCCTGGAGCTGAAATGAACGCAGTTCAGCTCCAGAGAACTATTTAAAAACAAAAATCGCTGCACGTTGACTGCTGTTCAAACAAAGGAATAAATCTGAAATTGTTTCAATAATGAAGCACGGACAAAGTTACAAGGCATTTCTGAGAAACTTTATCATGCTTAATTATAACTTAATGTCAACCGATTTATTTCACAACAGGAATCTGTCCTCAGAATATTAAAAAAAAAGGAACCGTTCCAGCTAAATCCTGGAAATTCTTGGAACAGGTTTAAATCAGAAAGGACTACACATTACCAACCTACTAAAAGGTGTTCTCATGAATCAAAGGACTTTAGTAGCCTGAAATGTATAGAAAGTAAACTTCAACATGTTTATATTTTAGGCATCTGTGGTATTTAAATTTTTTCTTGAACTTCAACATAAATCAATATAAAAAAAAAAAAAAACAATATAGATTACACACATACTTTTCAGTGTGTCTGTTTTCTCTTTCATGTAGGGACACAAGTCGAGTCATGTGATCCATTTGAGTTTTTAAATCCTGTACCTCCAACTGTAAGTGGCAGCACTGCAAATCTTTGCAAAGCTCCTAAAAAAAGTTCACGTGCAAGAGATATTATACGTGTTTTCCTTCAGTCACAAACAAATTCAGCTCTCGCCACAGACATAAGGAAGAGATTCCAAAACGCCCAGCAACTTCTAGGCCTTTAAAATTAACTACTGCTATGGATAAATTTTTAATGAAAATGTAACAGGAGCTATTTATAGCAAGGATCATGGCTACTTTGCCAGAGAAGCTTATGAAATATTAACAAATGAAATCTGTGAAGATTTAAGAAGCATTGGAAATTACCATAAAAATTGGAATATTAGGAGAGCAGCATTTCTGAAAACCAAACAGCTACTCTGTTTACCAAGTTAGAGGATATGTTTTGAACAAAAGTTATATTTCTGATATTGATTAATGACCATTACTAATAAATGGTTTTGAAAAAAATGAGCCTTATTAGACTGCAGTGCATTGCCCTATATAGAAGCGTGCACTCCCTATTTGCAAGTTTATTTATTTATTTTCTTTATTTAACCATGTGCAGGAATGTAGTTTTGGATTACAGTACGTCTATAGTATAGTATACACATAGTATATTGTTAACCTTTTAAATGTTATGATTTTTTTATTTCAAGTATTTTTAATTTACCCCTTATGCAATGGGACTTGCAAAATGAGAGCAAACCCAGCCTTATCAAAACGTTTTTATAGGTGTAGGTTTTTTGAAGCTGGTTAATGCTGAAAATCCCAGCAATCTTCACAGATTTTTTTTTTTTTTTTAAGCATCAAGAGGAAAAAGCAACACGGCATTTATTTTATGGTATGGTATACAAAATGTACCTCTGGTATCTTGTTGTCTTGACCGAGCAACCGCATTTCATTCTCAACACGATGGAGCCAGTTTGTATTCTCTCCAAAACGTTTCAGCTCATCTTCCCTTTTATTCCTCATGTGTGTATTTTGACTTTTCAGTACGGCTAATCTGTGGTCCCGCTTACAAGTAGCCTACAAGTAGCATATTTTACAATGACACCAAGCATTTGGTATTATGGATCGGCAATAAAGGATTACCTAAACCTCAGCGGTCATTTTCGAGCAACCAATGTAATTTCAGCTTACATTTTCTCTCACCTGTGGCCACATTTTTAGAATTTAAATTGACATTAGTAACAATTAAAAAGAAATGCATTTAAATGTTCGAGCAATGGGAAAGACTGTTTCACAGCACATTGGGTGCACATGTTTCCATGCAAAACACATTGCACGTTCATGTGCTGGTACAGTGGTCTTTAAATAATGCAACATAATTATAAAACGTATATAGAGTGAAAATACTGTTTTTTGGCCTTCCACAATCCAATACTGCCAGTAGTGGGTACAGACATTGGTGGTAGCTTCCCCCATCTGTAATACCTATAACTGTCTCTCTTCCATCATTAGGTTCTCATCGGGACCTCCCACCACATTCCCAGTAACGACACTTTTGCCAACCCAAGTCTCACAGCCATCTTGAGCCTCTTTTTGGCTTCTATGCGTGTTACTTCCCCTTGCTGTCACTAAACTGCTGTCTCTATGGTTACACTGGCATCTCTCAGGTATGGGAGCAGATTACCAATGTATTAACCAGAAACAGCTGTCAAGCTAAACTCAAGTAAAACATAGCCTAAGTATTGTCAGATGGCAGGCTTTTACTTTAGGTCCTGTAAATGGGAGCTTGCATTTTAATCTCTGAGTTTGAAGAGGGTGGACATGCTAATAAAAAGATCAAAATCAAATATGCCAACATAGCCTTGTCTCACCAATTTTAAGTTATGTACATAAACTTTTAGGAACCAAGGCAGTTCATTGATGAAAACCATATATCCATTGGGCTTTAAGCAGGTAAACAGAAATTACCATGAAATATAAATTAACAGATTTATCACAATTCAGTATAAATATATTAAGTGTAGGAGAAGGAAACCTGTGTACATTACATATTTTTAGTAAAGGAACTTAACAGTTTTGCTCAGGATAATAGAACCTTGAATTTTAGACCATATGGCATTTAATCCAGTTAAGCTTCATGACATTTTTTATTTTACAGAAGCTGCATTTTGAAGAGTCAAAATTCAATCATGACATTATACTTTAAATAACTCACCTTTACAGCTTTCTCGTGGGAGCAAAGCATGTGAATTTGTTCGTGGCATTGTTGGTGGTAAAAAGTTTTAAGTTCATTCTCTTTGAGATGCATTTCCAAGTTGAGAAACTCTGCTCTTATTTCTTGTCGGCTTGTAAACAGACAGCGTAGCGTTTCTCGACATCTGGCAGCAGAAAGAGGAATTGTAAAACAATGCTTAACTTCAAAATGCATCTGTGGAACTAGTATTGTAAAAACAGAACTCAAAAATGTACATATATTATATTTCATGTTGAGAAAAGCAGATAGAATGTATGCAATTTATTTTAATAAAAATATGCGTAATTGATTGAAAATGTTACATCCTATAAAACTGGAAACAAAGATATACTATACTTTTACCCAAGTTTGCTCATCTGTACCTTTGGGGGGAAAAGGTGGGAAGTATGGGGTATCCTGAACCGTATTAATTTCAGCTCTGGGTACCCCCTGTACCCCGAGAGTTACCTCTAAAAGGCTATGACAGTATCCCTGTTCAGTTTAAAGGTACTGCGTGCCAATGGGAAGCCACGGATGACGTTGCGGTTTGCTATTGGTCCGCTGGACCATTACACCACCGTAGTGGGCACCCAGCCGAAGCTGCTTCCGGCAGCACCTTTAGAGGCAGGTGTCTCGTTAAGCGGAGGGTCCCCGGAGAAATAAACACGCTTCAGTTCCATAGACCCACAACTTCATATCTATTTTTTTTAAATGCTAAGAGGTGACACTTCTTTAAACCCATAACGAGGACTTTAAAGGAGCAATCCAACCCAAAATTAATTTAACGTGACTGAAACCGATAGGTCCTCCAGAACTGAAGAGCTTGATTTTCATCTCCGGGTATCCCCTGGATGCCGACATACTTATCGTATTAGCTGCCAATGTAGTATCCTGGCTTTTAAAGCTGGTCATCCTATAGGAAACCACAACGGCACCCTATTGGCCTGCAGTTTATAGAAGAGAAGCAGCAAAAACAAAATATCTGGGGAGCTGGGTCATCCTCAAATTAAATCAATATATTAAAAAGAAAAAGCTGGGATTATTGCTTTCACATGAGCATGGAAATTCCAGCGATGTTACTAGCTGCTAACTAACTGTGCTGCGGTTTCTTGCTTCAATTGCCACGGCAACATTCAGCAGTTTTGTTAAACAGGAAGACCATTACAAGTCAAATCTAATTGTATATAATAGTAATCTGACACTTGTGTTTCTCAATGTCTCAGTAATTCTTGATGAAACATTTCAGTGTTATTACTAATTTTATGCATTAAAAGCATGAAAATCATATCTATATAAAAACATGTGTAAGAATAATATATCTACAGTATATCAAATCACTTAATGTCTCATGTGCATGTATCAAGTGTCACAGAAAAGAACAAGAAAAAAAAGCCAAAATAGATTCTATTAAATGCAGTTACAGTATAAATACACGTTTTTGTTCCAAAACAAGAAAGAGTAGAAACAGACCACAAACTGTTCTTGAGCAGAGACGTAACGATGCATTTGAACAGCTCCCACAGACCCCAGCTGGGAGGCTCTGCTGACTTGTGACAGTAGATTGTAATGAAAGTATGAGACGGTTTCTATGATTCTCTGTAAAACCCCTATTTCGTGGATGGTGATGTAGTTTTGCCAAATTTACTAGAGATAAATCTACAGATCTCTGAAGTCATGTGTCCTAGGGCCAGCAAACAAATAAAATCCCTACTTTCCATTAATCACAATAGTGTTATGTTAATACAATTAACTGCGTGGGGTGTTGAAAGCTGAAATTTGACCATCATTGCAACGGGGGCTTTTATAAATACATATTGCTGAAATGCAGCAGCAGAAAAAGCCCCTGTAATATTCTCTGTTTTCTATATAGTTCTACCATGGACAACGGTTTTTAATTTGCATTCACCACGTCTATCCCCTAACCCAGGGGGGCTCAACTTCAGTCCTCAAGCCCTCCCCCCAATCAGATTGAGCCACCTGTGCTAAAACTGGGATATCCTGAAAACACGACCTGTTGGGGCAGGCTTAAGGCTGGAGTTTAGCAGCAACGCCCTAACCTATATGCACAGTAATGCATGTGCACGGTTAGTAAAAGACTAGTAAGGGCAGTTTAAAATGTGGACTTCAATACCCATGGAGACTGATGGCAGATACAATAGATTTGTTTAAAAAAGGTTGGACATCTTTTTAGAAAGGAAAGGTATACAGAGATATACCAAATAAGTATACATGGGAAGGATGTTGACCCAAGGAGTAACCCGATTGCCAATTCTTGGAGTCAGGAAGGAATTTATTTTCCCCCTTATGAGATATCATTGGATGATTTGACACTGGGGTTTTTGTTTGCCTTCCTCTGGATCAATAAGTAAGTATGGATATAGAATAAAGTATCTTGTCTAAAGTTAGCATAGCTTGAACTTGATGGACGTACATCTTTTTTCAACCTCATCTACTATGTAACTATGTAGCTACTCCTATCCCACACAGCCTACAGAAGGTGAAGGAGTACAAAGAAGTTGTCAGTTTCAGCTGCTGCACATCACAATAGAGATTTTAAGCAGTAATGGCCATCAGGCTGAAACTACTAAGAAAAATGTAGGAATGCTGAAACCAGGATACATACATACATACATACATAATGCTGTCTGAGTTGTACTTATACTATAGTCCAACCACAGCTACACAAAACAAAGTTGTGCCCACATTAGAAATTGTATCTCATAGTATATACTTGTGGAAGAATATTAAAAATGGCACCTCTTCATTTCAGCCTGTTCTTGGCTTGAGTGCAGTAACAGATTTTGGCTGGTTTGTCCAGGAACAGGCGCTTTCTTATCTTCATATGTCTTCAGCTTGTCTTTTAATATTGCAATCTGAAAGAAAAACAGATTTAGATAGTGTTTATTTTAAAACATGAAATAGGCTATTTCACTTAGTTTATTAATGACCTTGAGGTTGGCATCAAGAGCAAAGTCTCCATCTTTGCTGATGATACTAAATTGTGTAAGGTAGTAGAATCAGAGCAGGATGTGATTTCTCTCCAGAAGGACTTGGATAGACTGGAAACATGGGCAGGTAAATGGCAGAGGAAGTTTAATACAGATAAATGTGAGTTTATGCATTTGGGAACCAAGAATAAACAGGCGTGACAGGGTGAATGAACGTCACCAGCCATATACCTGGCAAACCTATGTTTTGGCTTGCAGTGCAGCAGTGACTATGTTAAGTTTCAGTTGAGAAGGGCTGCTTAATAAGTCTGACCCCAGCTGCATAATCAAGGCATTTTAAAACCCCCAGGCTGTACACACATGCAGGCTAGCTGGTCAGGAGACAGGACTGAAATACTGTAGAGATTACTGCTATAAGGTCTGTTTTTCAAAGTACATATGTTATGAACTCTCTGTGTCCTGCATGCTGGAGAAGCTGCCTTGTTTTCTATGCTGAAGAGAAGCTATTTTGTTTTTGTGTGCTGTATGTTTTTAAGGCTCAATAAATAAGCCTTATCAAGAGAACCCGCGTGTGTGGTTGCATGTACCATGCAACAAGGCGACTTACAAATTAAATGGGGAGAATTGGGGGAATCCTTGATGGAGAAGGATTTAGGAGTGCTTGTAGACAGCAGACTTATCAATGGTGCCCAAAGTCATGCAGTAGCTGCAAAGGCAAACAAGATCTTATCTTGCATTAAACGGGCAATGGATGGAAGGGAAGTAAACATAATTATGCCCCTTTACAAACCATTAGTAAGACCACACCTTGAATATGCAGTACAATTTTGGGCACCACTCCTTAGAAAATACATTATGGAACTAAGAGTGTGCAGAGAAGAGCCACCAAATTAATAAAGGGGATGGACAATTTAACTTATGAGGAGAGGTTAGCTAAATTAGATTTACATTAGAAAAGAGGCATCCAAGAGGGGATATGATAACTATATACAAATATAGTCAGGGACCGTCCAAAGAGCTTTCAATAGAGCTATTCATCCCAAGGACCATACAAAGGACTTGGGGCCATCCCTTAAGGTTGGAGGAAAGGAGATTTCACCAGCAACAAAGGAAATGGTCCTTTACAGTAAGGGCAGTTAAAATGTGGAATTCATTACCCATGGAGACAGTGATGGCAGATACAATAGATTTGTTCAAAAAAAGGTTGGACATTTTTTTTTTTAAAGAAAGGAACAGTATATAGGGATATACACCAAATAAGTAAACATGGGAAGGCTGTTGGTCCAGGGAGTAATCCAATTGCCAATTCTTGGAGTAAGGAAGGAATTTATTTTCCCCCTTATGAGATATCATTGGATGATATGACACTGGGGTTTTTGTTTGCCTTCTTCTGGATCAATAAGCAAGTATAGATATAATATAAAGTATCAGTTGTCTAAATTTAGCATCGGTTGAAATTTATGGATGCACGTCTTTTTTCAACCTCATCTACTATGTACTATGTAACCAAGAATCAATCCGCATTGAACAACCACTTTTATGGGTATGCATAAATAGGCCAAAGCTTTGCTTGATTTGAAAAGACGTCTTATAACCAGTGATCAGGCAGAGACCAGGTTCATGCAAGTAAAATTAAAGCTTGTACCCATGAGCCAAATATAGCTGTTTAAGTATCTTAAAGATTACACGGCTATCCTAATCTATTCTCGCTTAGTACTCATAAAAATTATTGCAATGCCGTACCCTACAAGTCCTGCAAACATAAAACCAGCTGTCAAGGAACCATACAGAAATGTATTTTAAAGAGCCACATGGGCTCAGGTCATAAGGCTATTCCAGTCTGAAAGATTGACATCAATTTATACCAAAAACCTTGTTTATTCCATTAATTAAAAAAACCTTGTTCCTTCAACGTAAATAATCAAAATAGACAGATAAACATACATGAACAAAAAAATGACATGGAAGTACCTCTTTCTTTTGTTGCTCACAGATCTTGACATATTGACTGATATGACTGTCCAAACTAACAACATTACTCTTTACCTGTTAGGGAGAAAAAAAATAATTTAAAAAAAATGTTATCAGATAATCTGCACTTTTCATCCATAATTGATTTGCACAGATTTTTGAAAAAGACAGACAGACACACACTGATACCACCGATTTGATAAACCTCTTAGCAGTGCTTGATAATAATAACAGTACAGCTAAGATTTCCACTTACTGTAGATTTGATATCCTTGGCTCGATTTGCATATTTGAGAGTATTGTAAGTATCATCGTAAGAGAATGAAGATGGACTAACAGCTGCAATCATGATAGTGCGGCAGTTTCCTCCAAGTGAATCCTTCAGTAGGCGTGTAAGCTTGCTGTTTCGGTAAGGGATATGTTGTTTCTTGCTCTAAAAGGGCACACAAAACAGAAGTCCTTTTAACCATTCTATAATTTTTACATAGAAATGTCGATTTTGACGGCAGATAAACACTTGGAATACTTAGTCTGCACACTTTCCTATCTGTTCTAAAACTATATACCCTATCACAGCGATTGCCGATGGGGAGGGGTGGGGGAGGCTCCAAGGGGTTCAACCCACAAAGATTAGTAATGGTGCATCCCAGGTAGTATAGGGTGTCCATGAGCCATTGTGGGGACAGGACATTTCGTAAGACCCCATGCTGCACCATAGCATGTGTGGTATAGCAGGTGCAGTTGCTACCCCAGATGCTTTGCATCCAGTGGCAAGGCATTGTGGGGCGTGACTTTGGAAACCCCTGCAGTAATTCATAGCTATACTCATGCGGTCTGCACACACCAACTTGGGGAGCACAGGGACACTGGAATCCCCTGCAGTAATTCATAGCTATACTCATGCGGTCTGCACACACCAACTTGGGGAGCACAGGGACACTGGAATTAGAGTCCAACTTCTGTTCCAAAGTAGTGCGGGATGGAGGAAGTAGTAGTGACAGAGGGGGAAAGGAGAGCGGGTGAGAGGGAAGGACAGGGGGAGAGTTAAGAGGATAGGAGGAAATGTGAGAGAATGGTGGGGCAGGTGAGAAAAAGGGAGGTGGGGTGTGAATGAGAAAGGGGCGTATGAAGGAGAGGGGTATGAGATGGTGAAGAAATAGAAAATAGTTTTTCTGCGAACCCTCTTTCTAACAAGGTGTACAAGGTAAAGGTAGAGAATTACTGCTCTATTTGATACCTAGATTTTTCCTATTTAGAAGTTATGTCTACATTTTAATTTAATTGTGTGAAGATTCCAGGATCACCTACTTCTCTGAAATATGCTTCCCTCCTGTACATTGTTACCAATTGTTACGAACAACATTTCATATAGCACTTTTCTCCCAATGGGACTCAAAGCGTGTCACAATTACAATATAGCGTTCGATAAGCAACACAGGATTGTTACAGACAGTGCTTAGATCAGCTTACAATCTATGTTTTTGGTGCCTGAGGCACAGGGAGATAAAGTGACGCGCCCAAAGTCACAAGGAGCAGACACCGGGATTTGAACCAGGTTCCCTTGATTCAAACTCAATGTCATGGTTTTCAGAGTCAGATCTCACAGCCACTCCTTCCAGTTGATATATTTTGTGTTCCAATCATAAACCTCCCATCTGCAAACTGTCTTTTATTCTTTCCCAGGAGGCATGATGTAGAACATGGACCATCTTAGGCATGTAATATAGTCTTTGCTGCTGTACGCGCGTTTAGTTGCTAGGGTGCAAGCGGTGACGTGCGCGGATAGGGGGCGTGACTGACGTCACAGCGTAGGCCGCGCTGTGATTGGTTCGCGGCATGGCTGCAGCGCGAAAATATATTTTATTGTACTTTCCCTGGTCTGCTGCGCCACCACTCACAGCCGTGTGTGTCTGTAGTATATCAACTGCAGGCTCATACCCTGCAATTATAATTGATGCGCGCGCGGTAGCGCATGCACGAGAACTATATTACACGCCTTAGACTTCATTCTTTGCACACAGATTTATTTATATCCTTCTGGAAATCTGTCTCCAAAACTAAACATGGTACTCTAGGTATGGTCTTGCCAATGATCTATAAAATGGCATTACTACCTCTCTTCATGCTGAAAATCCCTTTCCTTATACAATCTAGCTGTTGTCTTTCTATATGTTCTCTGGATACTGTAAAAACATTTTTTTTTCATTATTCCATACCATTTTTTACAGAAAAAGGCATGAGCAGGATAGCAGGTTTTATCATCTCTTGTACAGTTATCCCACAGAGGTATAACAAGTTGGTTCGAGTAAGAATGCATCATAAAATAAAATCAGGTTAAAAGATTAAATGTTTGAGTCATCGAGGTTTCACACTTACTCAAATTCAACAGAAAAAGAGGCTTTGCCAATGATCTAATTTTAGCACGATGAAACGTGTAGATTTCGCTACACAAACTACTCACATAGTTCGAAAAATGAACCGTTTACACTAGTTGGCTGTAATAGAACCTGGACCTTTTCCAGCCTAGAGAAAAAGCAGGATTTCACAGTGGATAACACAATGGACTACATCCAAGTTGTACAAAAGGTGATTTCCTGAAGTAATTAATTCAATCTACCATTCAGTTTAGGATTCATAAATTACAAAAGCCTTTGATTCGGTCTTCAACTCAGTCGTTTTTAAAACATTAGAAAAAAATGTGTTGAAGCGTACATTGATGAGGAACATTTATGAGAATGCCACATCAACCATAACATTACATGAATATACAAGAAAGATGAGGAGCAGCAAAGAAGTGAGCTTTTCACAGCAACACTTCATTTTGTATTCAATGTGTTGAATAATTCGAGTTGCCTACGATTTCCAGACAAGATTGTTATTTTTGTCACAAGTCTAAAAGACCTCTAGCAACAACTTAGAGAACATACCAAAAGGGAGTAAGGTTGCAGGCCTCCACACGAATCTCAGCACGACCAAAGTGTTGTTCAACAAGTGTGTCAAAACTCTAGAACGATCTAAATCAGTGATTCCCAACAGGGTGTTCAGGAACCCAAAGGGGTTTTTAAGGCGTTACCAAAGGGGTTCACAAAAAATATATGTAAAGGCGAAACCTAGGTAGTATAGTGGGTTTCTGAGTCCATGTTAGGACTGCAAGCTTGATAAGCCCCAAACTGCACCTTAGCGTGGGTGGTATACGGGTCAATTACAGGCGCTTTGAAAGTTGCTCCCCACAATGCAATGCCTCCACAGCGGCAAGGCATTAAGGGGCCTAGGATTGGTCAAGCGATTTTGTTAGCAATTGTCTGACGTGTAGGCAATAAGATTGATTAATTTGCGGAACAAATATTTTTTAGCAAGGGGTCCACAATGTAAAAAAAATGAAAAAGTTGGGAAACCACTGCTCAACATATATTCAATCTAACTGTAAACATTTGAAAACTAGGTCTACCTTGGCTGCAAGTTTAAACAGGTGGCAACCTTTCAAAAGCAAATCAATAAACACAAAATGGAGACCAGTTTGCAGAAAAACAATCTTTCAGCTGTCCCTCAAGGAAAGTGTTCGACCAGTGTATCGGTGTGAAACTTGACCTTAAATGCGAAGATAATTCATAAGCTGACAACTTGAAGTATGGAGATATATATGCAGGGTCAACCCGAAAGAAGAATGAATGGGTTTGAAAGCAAACAAAAAAGTCTGTGACATCACTAGGGTAAAGAAATTAAAATGACAGTGGGCCCGACTTATCACAAGAAGCTATTACCATTGTTGTTAGTCGATTAGATTCTAAGCAATATCAAGAGACAAAAGACAGCCATAAGCAAGATCGGAAGATGAAAAATCAGAATATTTGTTAGAGCAAAACCGAGAGGCTTGCAAACGCAATACAGGCAGGCCTCTCTTCTCGGCGATCCGCCAATACAGCGGTACCGAGAATGGGGCCGCCATGTTTGCGCATGCACAGAAGCCGAAAGTCGCCGATTCCGCTTTTCAGCAGTGCCCTGGAACGTAATTCGCCGTACGATCGGGGCCCGCCCGTACCAGAAAGATTATTGGAGAAGAATTCATTCGGCAGTGAAATCGACAAGGGCTGAAAATGAGGATAACTGAGTGCATACATGTATATAAATATTTATTTATAATCCGAACAGATTTCGATTGGGTATCAAGTAAAACATAACAAATTAAAAAAATATATAGTTTTTGAACTTTAAATTATGTTTAACTTGATGCCCAACCGCAATCTGTTATTTATTAAATCGGATTGTAAACAGACGTTCTCGGCTAATGAATGACAAGCATCCAATAAATTTAGCATGTTAGCAAGATTAGAAAAAAAATAATTAAATCTAGCAATCTGCCCATGGTAATTTCTGATTTAGAGCTCCAACCAGCTAATATATTTAATGCGCCATGTCCATTGATTAGGAAATCATGAAATCAGGAATTGTTGTCATGGTGATGAAAATAAAAACCGTGTAACCAGTAATTCTTGATGTGGATACAACGGGGAAAAAAAAAAAAAATCTTTGTTTTACAATTAAGAACTATGCGTCAAAGTAATCTGAATACAAAGCCTTTTAATATGGGTTAGAGTTGCAATAGGCCAAAACTTTGCCAGAATCGTGGGCATTCAATACTCATGATCTGGAAAATGTGCACGTGTTGGCAAGGCAGAAAAAGTACAGCAGCAGGGGGGGGGGGCAACTCCCGTCCTCATGGGCCACCAACAGGTCATTCTGCTTCAGCACAGATGAGCCATCTGTGCTGAAGCAGGGATAACCATAATACCTGGCCTGTTTGACCAAACCACTAGACAAGAGAAGACATTGTGGAAAGATAGCACAAAGATTTGGATATTGCCTCATTTAACCCATAATGACAAACATGCGTAGTGCCATTTCCGTATCCATGGAACCCGTCAATGCTGCAGTACTGGGTGTTTCCTTGACAACTAAACTATAGACTAAGAAAGTGAAGATAAATTATTCTTTATTTTTTTTTAAAACACACCCATGTTGGTTTAGTACAAGTGGTCCTTTCCAAATAAACCAGGTCAAAAACTGCCACAGGAGTATTGTAATGTAATTTGGGATGCATTTAAACGCCTACGTTAAGTAATTTAAATGTCTGCAATATGTTGAAATATACGATCTATCCCATATATGTAAATTACAAGTACGTTTTAGTGTGACCACAATTACATATAGCTGCTTAAGCAACAACAATGAATTTAGCAGTAGCAAGCAGTACAAATGCCACTCTATGGTCCTTTGCGGGCTGCATTTTGCCTGCTGGCCCCGTTGAACCCGGTTTTAAACAAACAACTGATGTGATTAAAAACTTTTTACATTTGCTGTATAAATTTAAAAAATAATAATAATAAATTGCAACGTATTTAGTTAGAAGCCAACTGCAAAGATGAAAATAAAAAATCAACTCTGACGTCCCTATTCATGTTTGTTTTTCTTTTTAATTGTAGAGAAATGCTGTAGTTTATAGGTAAAATCTTTTTACTAGCACTCTGAAAAATGACAGGGATTTACTTATTAAAAAGTAGCAGCGTTTCCAGAGTAGTTTTATTATCTGCTGCATTCTTTTCTCAGGTATGAATAAGCCTGACATAGCAGGGTGTAGCATTGCACCTTAAGGCCTGGGACATAGTGCTTTGATCCCGGCTGAGGCGCGCTGAGGCTCAGGGAAAGAGGTGCTTTCCCTGGCCTTACACAGCGCGCCATCCGTGGGCGTGTCGGGGGCGGGCCAGTAACGTCACGGAGCTGGTTCGCCCTCATTGGGCGAACCGCTCACGTCACCGGCCCTGCGCTCCAGCGAGCGCCAAATTTTAAACCTGTCAGACACACGCTTCCCTAAGCGTGCGCGAGCCCCTGCTAAAGCCGCTCTCATTGCGGCTGCAGGGGCTCAGTGCCGAGCAGCAGCACGCCTCAGCACGGGTCAGCGCATAAGCGCTGACCATGCCCGAGGCCTTAGAGTATGCATCTAAAAATGTGAAAATCTTTTAGAATATAACTTCAGCTGGTGACATGGAACCAAATGCATGGTCTCTTCACCCAAAGGTATGTTTAACCATTGAATCATCTGTTACCCCCCCTGTATACAAGAATCACCGCCACCCTCAAAGTAGTTGTTGATCTCTGGTATGCTAGGGTTAGCAAGCTTGATTGTTAATTGCGTTGTCTGTTAATTGTCCAGCCTCAAAGTCACATGACCTCCTCCCATTTAATCTGCCTGTTTGGATATAAACAATTCAAAGCAGTCAAGGAAAAATAGCAGGGTGCAGTATAACATCTTAAAAGCTAAATCTTTAAATGAATGTGTAGTTAGACAATTGTACTGGAGACTGGATCCTTCTGCAAATTAATCTAGACAAGAATATAACAAGGTAGCAAACGGTGAGCTCATTTGACCACACTATTATCCCACACCTATTAACCTGCATAACAGACCGCCCCTCACACTTAGGCCTCGGGCATGGTCAGCGCTTATGCGCTGACCCGTGCTGAGGCGCGCTGCTGCTCGGCACTGAGCCCCTGCAGCCGCAATGAGAGCGGCTTTAGCAGGGGCTCGCGCACGCTTCTGCCCGTTTGCGGAAGCGTGTCTCACAGAGTCTTCAGATTTGGCGCTCGCTGGAGCGCAGGGCCGGTCACGTGAGCGGTTCGCCCAATGAGGGCGAACCAGCTCCGTGATGTCACTGGCCCGCCCCCAGACCCGCCCCGCCCACGTATGGCGCGCTGTGTAAGGCCAGGGAAAGTACCGATTTCCCTGAGCCTCAGCGCGCCTCTCACTGTTTTAGGCACTATGTCCCAGGCCTTAATAATAATAATAATAATAGCATGTTCTTGTATAGCGCTGCTAGTTGTACGTAGCGCTTTACAGAGACATTTTGCAGGCACAGGTCCTTGCCCTGTGGAGCTTACAATCTATGTTTTTAGAGGCACAGGGAGATAAAGTGACTTGCCCAAGGTCACAAGGAGCTGACACTGGGAATAGAACCAGACTCCCCTGCTTCACACTCAGTGTCAGTCAGGGTCGTTACCCACTTAGCCACTCCATCTCCCATTTACAGAAGTCTCTCCCAACACTTACCCGCACAGAGAAACTTCCTCTCCCATTCCTCAAATCTGTTTGCAATTTCTTAACACACCCTAGCACTGCCAAAAGTGGCACACTTTCAGTAGCAAGCAAAAAGGAACACACCTGTTGTCTACTCAATGCACACTGTCACGGGAGACCAGGTACTTACACATTTATCCTGGGATCACATTATGGAGCAAAATAAAAATGTAAAATAAATTGCGTTTATTTCTTGGAAACCGACATACACCCAGTGAATTACAAAGATACAGGAGGCAACACACTTACTGGGGTTTTGGGCTGAAAAACTAAACTTCCTTGGCCAAAATAAAAGTCTTTAACAAGTCCGTTGGAAATGGTGCTGAAAGTAGGACTTAAAAAATATTCTGCTCTGCAGTCGTTTCCTTGCTAGCTCCGCAAGGCTCCTTTGGGCTTGGAGTCACAACATGGATCTGCCTTGGGATCTCTCCCTGGGCTGACTACTAACTTTTTATATTATTTGCAAAGTCAGTTCCACAGCATTACTGCCAACCCACAAGCGTGGGAACTTTACTGCTAGCCATTCACGTTATCCAGTCTTGCGACACCTGGCACCTGAGCTTCAGCATTGCAAATGGGCATGTGCGAAAATCGCCATCTTGCCTACTTGTCATGCAGAGGCTAGGTGCCTCTCAGTCTAGGGAGGTGACTACTGAACGGAAGAGCCTGTAATTAGCCAAGGACTTGGGACACTTAACTCAGCCATCCTGCACAGATGGCTGTTCACACTCCTGGCAACAGGTGTCACTTTGATCTATGGACTTAGGTCAGACTTACTGGCACCACACCCTGGTACCTCATCAGCCCCCTATGGAGTCCTGCAGTAAAAGGACCCAGCTTATTTTACAATGTATGAGTATCCTACATTTTAAACCAGTTTAATAAAATAGGCTTTATACAGTTTCTTATTAAAATGTCCTAAGTCTAGTGGTGAGGGATAGAGTGAAAACCTGGCCTGTTTTATCTACACTAACCATATCTCTTACTACCTGCAAACGTAGCATTTTTATTTTAATAAAAGCTTCAGTCTTATACCTGACTGGAGAACCCCCCTGAACCCCCTATACCAGCATTAGGGTTATCTGGGCATCCCTCTGAAACTAGGGACCTCTGTACTGTTCTGGGGATACCTTGCCCCCTGCCCCTTGCATATTTTACATACATTGCATAGCAGTACATGTACAACAAACAGGTCCCAGAGCTGACACTCTAGGACCCCCAAACACAGCTCACGGGCAACCAAGTGGGCTTAACCTTTATTAGTGAGCCTGGTTACCCCGTCACCGTGAGAGAGACACACACACACACACACACACACACACACACACCTTATCACAGCTTCATGCAAAGTGACCTACCTTTGTCATAATGAACCTGCTACTTATCCCAAGTCTGTTCTTTACTGTGGCCTCATAAATGTTACTCTATTCAATACAAATTCCTCCCTCCCGGCTCACACCCAATATCATCATACATCCTGGACTACTAAAAAGCCTTACATTATCTACGGTAGTGGTTCCAAATCCAGTACTCAAGGAACACCAACAGTGAAGATTTTAATACTATCCTCATTAGGACAAGTGGCCCGATAATTTTTGGCAGAACCCCCTGTGCTCAAGCAGGGATATACTTAAAACCTGCACAGTTTGTGTTCCTCGAGATCTCGATTTAGGAACCACTGATTTTGTATTGGATAGAGAAAATGTTGTTGGAGAACTCTGAAATCCAGCACACCAACCACAACTCATTCTAATGGCAAACATAGCAACCTTACAGCCTGCAAACGACTCAAATTTTTTATTCGTACAGTTACGCACTTTAACAGGGGATATTTAACTAAACCCAGGCCCTCCCTTTTCAACTGTCCCACACCCCTGCTAATGCCCCTTTTAAATACCAAAAAGGACAGTCACAAACAAATATCTGTAGCCTGCTGCCGAAACTGGATGAACTGAGGGCATGTTGCCTTCAGCATAAGTCTAAAGCCATCATTCTCACCGAAACATGGCTAACTCCTAAAACCCTCGATGTAACCATCGACATTCAGGGATACTCCATTTCAAAGAGGAAATGGGGTATTACTTTAAATTGAAGACTCCTTTACACTGCTAAGTTGCCCCGCAAGCACACCCTCTTGAAATCCTAATTGGCAAAATTTGTCTCCTTCTCCAAGCCCATTCTTGTTGCAGGAATCTAACACCCCACTACAATCCCTGACTGGTATCACTTAGTTTCTTGGTTCAATTTTCTCTCTGAATGGGAAGTGTGAGCTGCTAGTTCTTGGTGATTTTCAACTCAATTGGCTTGACCCCAAGAACAAAATCCAGACAAGTCACTAAGCTAAACCAAAACTAATTTCCCAACCCACACAGACAAACCTAAAATCTCAACCATTCCTTGCTTGACTGGATTCTATCCCCTTGACCCAACAGAATCCAACTCTTTTGCATCATACCCCCCCCCCCCAAAAAAAAAAATTGTGATCATGCACTAATGTACTATGTAAGGAAAATTAGACAACCCAAATAACGTAATAAAGTTCCACTCACTAGAACATTTAGAAACTAACACACAACAGTATCCGGCTGGTCTTACCAACTGCCCCTGGTAAAGAATCAAACTTGATACCTGACCCTGCACTTGATTATTTCCAGAGTTCTTAAAACACCCACATTCCGCAGAATAAGATCATGGGGGGGCCCACCTTCCATGGGTTACAACCATCCTTATTGCGCTTAACCATTTTAGGGATGCCTTGTTGAAAAGCTACAAAGTAACTGGCACTACTAAGGATCTTAACTAAGGGAGAAGGAGTGGCTCAGTGAGTAAAGACACTGATTGACACTGAGATTGCAGGGGAGCCTGGTTCAATTCCAGGTTTCGGCTCTTTGTGACCTTGGGCAAGTCACTATCTCCCTGTGCCTCAGGCATCAAAACAGATTGTAAGCTCCACGGGGCAGGGACCTGTGCCTGCAAAATGTCTCTGTAAAGCGCTGCGTATAACTAGCAGCGCTATACAAGAACATGCTATTATTATTATTATTATCATTAACTACAGATACCTGCAGAATAAATGCACAAGGCAAAGACTAGCAAAAGTCCACTATTACTCTGAGAATCTTTACCAAAAAAAAAACCATCACATTTAGCAAACTTCTGGAAGGTCATCAATATATTCCAACCTTCTAGCCATTAACCACCATCTAATATCAAAAAGGATAATATTAATCTGACAAATCCGACATGGCAAACAAAATTAATACTTTGTGGGGTGTGCTCCTTCCCTTTTATCAAAGCGCAACCAAAACTAAAAACATGAAGCTTCATCTGGGAGAACCCCTATAGCCCCACACTCTGCCAACAGTGCTCACAATTTTCAATTTGCCCAAGTATCTGAAGAGATTACACAAGCAAATAAAAACTAAACCGGCAATGTGGATCTGACCTACTACAATCAAAGTTTCTACGACTGTGCCCAAGTAATTGCCATAACCATCTCTTTTTCGTCTACAGGCTATATCCCCAAGAAGCGGAAAACGTCCAGCGTTGCCCCAATCTTCAAAAGTGGGGACAAAAACAACTTGAAGATTGGGAAAACGCTGGACAATCTCTTCTCCCAATACAAAGTCAGGAAAAAGTATGTGTTCACTCCCAATAAAGCGATTACTGTAGCAAGTCAAATTTCCTTAGCCAATTCCAATCTGGCTTTTGCCCCAAAAACTCCACGGTAACTACCATCCTAAAAGTTTGCAATGAGATACAGGGTGGAATGGAAACTTACTGGTGTAATATTCCTAGATTTTACACAGGCTTTTGATACTGTTGATTACGTTATCTTGTTAATCAAGCTTCAGTGCTCTGGAATAGGGGAAGACGCCATCAATTGGTTTCACTCGTATCAGGTAGATCCAAACATGTATCTCTCGGGCTCTAATTCCAACTCCTTGAATGTGACCTGTGATCTGCATGCCACTTTCGCATTGGCTAATGTGAGTGCTCATGAGTGGGGAAAAAAAAAAAAAAAAGACTGAAGAATGGTGTTTATGGAAGGATAGCCAGGAGGAAACCACACAGTCTCTAAAAAGAACATTGCTAACTGTCTGAATATCACCAAGAAGCACAGATGATCCACAAGACTTCTGGAACAATGTTCGTAGGACAGACGAGTCAAAACGTTGATTTTTTTGGCCTCAATGAGAAATGTTATCTTTGGCGAAAACCAAAACACTGCGTTCGAACAGAATCACCTCATCCCAACCGTCAAGCATGCTGGTGGTGTAGAGGAGAATGTCAGGCCATCATCCGTGAGCTGAAGCGAAAGAGTCATGCAGCAAGAAAATGATCATAAACATACAAGCAGATCTACAAAAGAATGGCTGCAGAAGAAATTCTGCATTTTAGAATGACCTACTCAAAATCCGGACCTAAACACCACGAAATGTTGTGGCAGGACCTGAAGCGAGCTGTCCATGCAAGGAAGCCCTCAAATGTCCCCAAGTTGACGCCTCAAACCTAATGTGAGACTTACCAGCAGTCACAGGAAACTGAATCTAAAGGTTCATATAGTTTTTCACACATGGATATTGAATGTTTTAAAAAAAAAAAAAAAAAAAAATCATCTTTGTATTTGGAATTTGTTACTCCATTTTACGCTGCTAACCTTTTGGGTTTAGACTACTACAACCAATAAAACATCTGAAGTTGTGAAACTATTTTAATAATGGTAGTGTGTGTTGAAGGATTTTTAAGAACATGAGGCTATATATAATTCTGCATTGCACTGTGTAAAGTAGTTCTTTTCTCTAATCTGTGCATCAATACTGCTGTCCATAAATGCCACTGCTCTTTGTGAATGTCCTCCAGATAAGGCCGTGCCTATAGTGCCGTCAAAGGCGACACAGTGGGTGACGTCACCCATCGCCACGGGGTCGCGGGATTCTGCCAATTTGATTTGTTCAAGGGCCGTCACGTGATGCAACAGCCCTTGAAAAAAATCAAATTTTGCCGGCTTCCAGTTTCCACGACGTCACTTTGTTGCCGTCGCGCGCACTATAAGCAGACGCGGCGGCGCGTTGCCAGCACTATAAGCGCGGCCTTAGGAGAAGAAAAAAAGTCCATGCTTTGAGAGGGGAATCTATTTACGTTTGCCCATTTACTTACAACTTCCTCAAGGACCAAAACTGGTCTTCGAAAAGATCCATGATAATCCCATAGTTGACATGTTATATACTCTGATTTAGTAAGAGCAAAGTCCAAGGAACAGCAGAAGGAAACCCAAGAAAAAAAGGCATTGGAAGTGTGAGCAACAGAAGAGGATAGCTTGAGCGCAGAATACTACAATAACTCCCAGAAGGGCCACACGATTTATAAAAGAGACCATAACTGCATGGGTTCAGCTGGGTGTGGGGTAACAATACTGAAGGGCAGGAGTGCATGGCTTTTACAGAGTCCCTGAGCTTCCCTAAATGCATTTAAAATAAACGCCGGGGATCGGGCGAGGCCTCTAACTTTTTACTTAACTTGGTTCCAGCATCACATCTCCGTGGCAACCGGCGTCAAAAGACACTATGGCAATGTGACATGATCCAGAGACATGATTTGACGCCGGAGCCGTGCAGGGGAAGGGGGGATACGTTTGCGCACCCGCGCTGTAGGTAATATAGTCTCATGATTTCATTGTTAGTTTCTGTTCATTTTAATTTTAGTATGAGATCTTTTACCCCTATACAGTTTCTATGCACGGTTATTTAGCAGTGTGTGTGTGTATATTTTTTTTTTTAAATGTCTGTGCTGTGTGTCATGATTAAGATTATTGTAAATACAGAAACTTGACATTTTTAATCAATATAAATCTCATTACTTGTGCTTTTGTCATGCCTTGCCAAAAGAACAGTGTGTAAATAGTGTTTCTTAAAGATTAACTTTCTATTACAACTCCAGTATACTGCATCTCTCCAATTAGAAGTGTAACACCTTTAAAGCTGCAGACCAAGCAATATCCTACATTAAAAAAAAAAACTGAATGGCATTTTTAACGTATTAGAATGTTAAGTAATTACAATAGTTAATAGTTGTAATAGTTATAAATGTAACAAGCATTTTTTGTTTCTATAGAAATCATTTACAAAGTCACATCCCCTTCCTCTTCTGAAACAGTCTCCGGCACACCCCTTTTTGAGCCCTGCCCTCTCTCTAGCAGTGCACCAATTGTATCTAGTGACTGGCTGGTCACATGATCTTCCCCACAGAACTTTGCTGCACTACAGCCATTTAGTGAACCCCGAGTCGAATCTTCGCCGGTCAATCACAAGAGAATGGATCAAACAGCAATTTAGCCAATTACTTATTGTGTGGATTGTATTGATACACAAATTAAAAAGGGGGGGGGGGGACACCACACAGCAGCTTGGACTGCTGCTTTAAATCCCAATGAAAAAACATTGCTCTTTATTAAACTGAGCAATGTATATATGCAACTGATATACAGTACCCCCCTTGCACAATAGAAAAAAACAAAAAAAACAACCATATGTTGTACTTGCCATGCCAGAAAATATCTGGCACAACAACTGACAATCTTAAGTTATGCAAACCTAAAATGAATCTTATAAAGTCTGCCAATAAAAACATTCCCCTCACAAAAAAAAGCTATAACACTACACCAAAAGGGGAAAAAACTAAAATGCTCATCAGATCTGTTCCCAGTCAGAAAAGTAAAGTCAACAGTAGCCCACAAAGAGGATGAGGATTTAAAGATTTGATTGAACAATAGATTTGCATAATTTACTTCTGTATAAATAGATGTAAAAACAAACACTCGGGCCAACTGCTAAAAATAAATGTCAGCATTATTCCTTAATCTGCGTGCATGAGTCCACAAACAAACAAAAAAAAAAAAAAACTCAAAGACAAGATCCCAAGAACACCTTTTCCCTTTCAGTTACCGAGCTAGAACATTAAAAAAAAAAGCAGCCACGGTAATGAAGAAAAATGGCCATCGGAAAATGCTGGGCGAGAGCCTGGGGACACACATATTGCACAAGTGTAATTTCACTCCTAATAAATTATTTGAACTTTGACACAAACACTTTGCCGGAAGGGTATGAAAAAGGGTAGCAGGGAGGGCAGAGGGCGGAATGACAGGTTTGAAGGTGGTCTATAAACATACTTTTTCCAAATTAAACTGTAATTGCTTCAGAAGTGATTATGAAATCTATTTTAGTTGCAGATTTTGTAATAACTCAGGCCTGGCGCCCTAACCCAGGTAGAAACGGATTTTCCTGCACTTTAAAGGAGCTTTGTTTTGTAAAACAAACTCAGTCGATGCAGACTTTAGTGCTGCACTACGAAAGCGTGTTGCCAAGAAAATGCAACCAAGCACAAGAACAAACAAAACCGCTGCACGTTCATGCAACATGTGCTTTAGAACTTGCAGTCTAGGAATAATAAATATATTCATTTTGATGCAGCTGAAGTTTAACGGCAAGTGTTTTGGAAAATGTACATCCATTACACAACATTCTATTGTAAGAAAGGAAGTCACCCCCACTAGTGGTACGCAGATGTGTGCATTGCAGTTTCCAAAAAACAAAAATCATACTGTGCTCATTATATTACGTAAACAACTGGTGGCTATACGCACTTTTGAATATGCATTTTAATTATGAGCTATTTGGGGACAAAAAGAGGGGGGGGGGGGAAGCACACAAGGAACATATTTTAAGTGGAAGAACCCACCCACACATCATATTGTTTAGTTTTCTAAAACAAAATCAGTGGTTGGATTAAGACGGAGTGCTAGAACAAAAAGCAGAAATAGTGCATCATTATGCCCTGCATGCAGCCTGTCTGGGATTCCCAACAGCCTGAGAAATTCTAACAAAGTTAATTGGATCAAAGCTGAAATAAGAATAATATTGCTGCGTTTAAGCCTACTAAGGGTTCACAAATAATGTCCAGGTTCCTAGTAAAAGGATCAGTCCAACTAAACATTTGAATGAAAGAAGCACATTGCATTACTCTAAGCTGCAGGGCTGCCCCTGTCTGTTTAACATATTCCATCATATATGATTTGCATGTAGGATATTTGTGTGCAAAAGTAACATCAAAATAACAACAACAAAAAAAATACAACACAAACGTTTTTGTAGCATTGTGGCAAACAAACAACACTTTTTAAAAAACCTAAACCGAAAGCAATTAATGTGCAGATTCAAATAGCAAAATAACATGCAAATATTAATATTGTCATGGAGTTACTTTAAGATGCGCAAGTGCTTTCGCATTGTGAATAAAGTGCACAAGGCTTTTTCACGTAAATCAACAACCCAACCAAAAAAAAACATTTCTGTTTAACCGTTATCCGATTTGAACTTCGGGCACCTCCGGGGCTGCACCGGTTTCACAGCTATGGGGACAATTTGGTTCCCGAGCTGTTAATATTTTATTTGGAAGGTTTACAGCTTTTGTCTGACGCAGCGAGGCCACTGACATCGATATTGCTCCTCATTGACATCAGGGGTCCTAGAGCTGCACATAGCGAGGATAAGCTTTCGAAGAACCCCGAGGGTCAAATATTTCCAAATAATGAACAACATAGCGGCATGGAGACAATTCAAGGTGGTAATAAATGCAGCCAATTGCTAGAAACCTTCAGTTTGGTTAAAAAAAAAGGGGGGGGAAAAAGGGGGGGATGGGGCAAGTGTCTGGACTGTGGCCCTTATTCTTTACTTCAAAATGGCACTTTCCACTGTGCAGCGCAATCATACTTTATATAAGAGCCCAAAACGGTTGTTAAAGGGTTTCAGAAAAATCACTAAACTAAAACCCTGCAATAGTAGCATGTTTTTTAAACAGTAGTTATTAAGTTACTACCTTATAGTTATACTACTTTATATAGTTCAGGTAGCCACTCCAATTTATGTATATATTATATGTATTTATAATATGAACCTGCCTTATATTACTCATGTATTGTGTGTCTTCCCCCTGTATTGTTTTTAGCCACTAGCAAACATAGTATTCCACTCAATTTTGGGTGTAGCTAAAATCTCCTAATTGAATAATTGAACATTATGGACAATAGAAAAGGTATGAGGATAGACTCGCTCCTTAACCTCTGATGAAGTCGCCGGTACACTCGCGACGAAACGCGTAAGGGCGCTATCTACAAGCACTAGGTGTTTAGCTCATTGAGCTTTTGCTGGACTGGAAGGGAACTGTGATGCTGTGGAACAAAAGGAGCGTGAGCTTTTCTAGCCAGGGGGGCCGTTGAAGTGGACGCACATCACGACAGAGACACCCGGCGGCAGAGATACACGCTGCAGCCACGAGACTACTGTTCCTGACTAACAGCATGACCATTGGTGTCCTTGTTCGATGCGCATATCCTATCTCATGGCTGTGAGTTTTTTTATTTTAGCTCGTGATTAATAAACCTGTACTATTTTACACTATGGAGCCCGCGGTGTGTGTGTATATTTTTTTTTCTCCCCAAAAAACTGTATAAAACAAGTCTGGACCATTTAATGGTGACAGAAATGATACAGAGTTTAATTTAGACTGAACCAGACAGTTTCTGGATTATTCTCAGAAACAGAAGCCTTTCCTTGGGGAACCTCAAAAAAATAATAGGATGACGTGTGTCTGCAATTCTTTCCATGTTATCACGGCTTAAAACACAATAAAGTGAACTCCAACGTAGTCACAATATATTGTGGGGGGGGGGATGGCAGATAATGCCCATCTCATTAGCCTTTTCATAATTTTTAATTGAATATTCTGATGGCTGTTGTGATGCATCCAGTAATGCATCTCCTAAAAACCAGCATGTGTGCGTGGTTTAAGCTGCTGGACCCATGAATTTGAACCCTGTTCAAAATAGTCATGTCATTTTCCATTGGTCACATCAACAGTTCCCAACATTTTTTTGGTTAAGGAACCTCATGTGAAATTCTGAGGCACGCCAACCCTCTCTAACAGCATGTCTGACATCAAATGCATTGCAACTTCTTCCGTATTTGGTACAATTTTTTAAATTACAGGCAACCCTTGAGGGATGCCTGGGGAACCCTGGGTCAGATACTAAGCCCCAAAAGAAAAGACTCCAGGGATGTATCTATAGCAGCAGCAATTGCCACAGCACACAGGAAAACACTAAGACATAAATGGCAAGATACCCTTCATCTCTTTAAGCAACTCTTAAACAGACAAAACTGCATTATCAGGGTGGAAAATATTTTGTTCACATAGAATTAATGCTGACACGTGGGTCTGTGGATTAAAGCAGGGGGGCTTAACTCCAGTCCCCCCCCCCCCCCCCACCCAACAGGTCAAGTTTTCTGGATATCCCAGCGTCTGCACAGGTGGTTCAGAAGCTGCTGAAAAAGGAGCTGTGATAATGCAGGGATATCCTCAAAACCTGATCTTTGGGGGGGGGGGGGGGGGAGGGACTAGAGTACTGGAGTTGAGCAGCTCTGGATTACAGATCGCTGCATTTGCTGTAAACGCTCTAGGCCAGCTCCTCCGTTTTGCAAACAGCCTTCCTGTGAGATTGTATGTTTAAATGTAGATAGGCCTTTCCTAAGTGGAGCTGCCAGCCAGGAGTGTGACAAGCGGCAGACACCAAATTCTGTGAAGTGTTTGGCCACATAAACCACTGGCCACCACATGACATACTGGTGAGAATTGCAGTAGCTGGGCAACTTTGGCGCTTCTTGTTACAGTAGTTCTGTTGAACATTACATTTCATGCACGTGACATATGCTTGTTTAATATAATCTGCACAATAACATTGTAGCCCTAAATGCATTCTGTAGGTATACTTAAATGCAACTCCCCCAAACCCGCTCCCCCCCCACAAGAACAAGTAAGCTCAATGTTTGATATTCACAGACCAGTTACAAAACAAATTGTGAAAAAATACTGGCAGAGACTAAATTAAAATCTTTTATTTTGCTACCCAAATAATTTTAGATACTGTACAATAATTCATTATATTAAATAAATGTAGAGCCACTTACCTTAAAGATAGATAGATAGATATATATCCTATCTATATCTATCTATCTATTTATTTATTTTTTAAACTATTTATACATTTTCCAGGGGTCCAGAAAAATAAAACAGGTAGTGGTGAGGTAGCACCGTGGGGTGGGTTGTACAGTCACTTGTTGAGAGATCAATATGCAAATTCACTAAACATGAGGACAATCCAGTTACCCGCTGACTAGTTCAGACATCACAATGAACACAAAAAGGACAAAATAAAAAATGTCCACAAAAAAGGGAGAGGGGTGGGGTTGAGAAAATCCTGTCGACTACTATGGGTCGCCCCCTCGCCCCTTTGTCTACCCTAATCTAGGCTAGGGGGGTTGTCAAAAAAAGGCATGGTCCATGCTGAACCAGGTCTCTACCCTCGGACATTGTCCATGGGGTCCATATCTGCATGACTATCACTTTCTCTCAGAACGGCTATGTGACTCTCCATTGCAACTGTGCTCCATATACTGACCATAACATTATTCAAGTCTCCACAGGGCCGCCACACTATCTACCAGTAATAAGTTGGCCCTGGAGTTTATTTTCATTTCTGGGTAGGTCATCTATTGGTCTGCCCAGACAAGTAACCCATGGTTTGGGTCACAGCAAGAGGCCCTGGGTGGCAAGAACTTAAGTTCATCACTGATTTGATCAAGGACCTCGGGTAGACATAAGGACTCATTCAGTCTCCACTGGCAAGTTGAATTTCTTTGTTAAAACGGTTATACCTACTTTAAAAATAAACTAAGATTGTCAGACACTTTTACCCCTCTACGCACTGCATGCAGGTGTGTATTCACCTACACAACTACCAAAACAATTCCTCTTCTGAGGCGCTCTGGCACACCCCTTTTTCCCTCTCTGTGACAGTGCAGCAATTGTATCTAGTCCTGTCTGGTCACATGATCTACCACACAGAACATTGCATCTTGGGTTCTCTTCTGCAGCCCTAACAGTGATTTAAAAAAAAAAACCAAGCTGAATCTTCAGCGATCTATTACAGGAGAATGGATCGATGGGCAATTTAGCCAATTATTTGTCAGTGTGCAGATTGTATCGATGCACATATTGAATAGAATTTCTCTTTTTTTTTACGGCAGCTTTAACACTTGTTGCAAATAAGTGTAGATCTAAAAGTAAAACAAAACAATCTTTTACTCTATCTATATATAAACAAAATCTAAAACAGTTGAACACATGTTTAATAGAACCTATTTCTAAAATGTATCTTTTACCAATCAAATACACATACACATTTAGAAGTCATACTTTCATTTATGGCAATAATAAAGCAAGAACTAATGTGATTGGGATCCAAAAATATATATTTAATAAACAATCTATGCAGTCAGCACTTACCTTGGGATCTGCGAGAGCATTAATGACATTCCCCAGTGCCAGCAATGACCGGTTGATGTTTGTCCCCTCTCGCAAACGTGCTCCCTTGGCATTAGTGGCGCTGGCACGCTCAGAACCCGCCAAGTCAATGAGGCACATTTTGGCAATTCGAACATTCTGATTAATACTCGCCGTTTTGTCTTGCTGCCTTAAATAAATCTAGATAGACAAGCAGAAATGTTGTATATGTACAATATTCCCAAAGTGCCAACAACTGTCCCATTTATAGGCCGTAACATTAAGATATATTATGTTGTCTTGCATAGTAATCTATATTTGGTTATTGCATCTTTATTGCCTTACTCCATTTACATAATTAAAAAGGTTTAACACTTTTAGGGGCTTTGTGTGTGCGCCCTTCTATCCCCTTTGTTCTACAGTGTCCATTTGGACTACTAGAGGTTTGAAAACACCTCTATGAAGGTGATTGCATTAACCCCTATTGTGGACCGATACTTTACTTAAGCGGCAAGCTTTTTTTCGGGATACGGCCTGTACTACTAATCAATATTTGATTGATGTTAATGCATCTATACCTTAGAAAAATAAAGTGTCCCGTCTCCCCTCTCCAGGTGGGAAGCAGTGGGTCTCCGGGGCTGAACAGTGTTAATTTCAGCTCCGTTGGTCCCTTGCTCCTTGAGATCATCGCATATAAAAAGGTAATGCCAGTATTGGAAGAGACAAAAAAACAAGGCGCACAACGCACATAGTGAAGTACAATAAAAATGTAAGTTTACTTATAAAAATATATATAATCTGCGTACATCAATAGAGTAAAATATGAGCAGTTGGTAATTGGGTATACCACACCAGTACACAGCTCCAGACAGCACTCCTCACTCGATTGTAGGGTGCAGGGGATCTCTCCTCATCTGATGTCAAGCTGGTAGTTGTGGAAGCCGTCTCCCTCTCACTCAAGACGGGGCAGGTCTCAGTCTCTGCTGCCGGATAGTCCTGGAACATCGATCCTCATCAGCGTGTAGCAGCCTCCGCTCACATCCGCATCCAAGCACGTTAGTCACGTGTCGCTACTCCTCCATGGAGCGCCCGATAGTGACGTCACAGTCCGGTCGCACTCTTCTACGAACCGCCTGCAAGGGCTCACTCAGTGCGGTGTAGCGAAGGATACACGCGGCTTCTTGGGAAGATGTAATAGGCACACAGTCTTGCGTGAAACGGGGAAACACTTGCGGAGTGTTAACACCAACAAGAGGGTAATAAAAACGAGCACTGACACCAGGAAGGTGTCAGTGCTCGTTTTTATTACCCTCTTGTTGGTGTTAACACTCCGCAAGTGTTTCCCCGTTTCACGCAAGACTGTGTGCCTATTACATCTTCCCAAGAAGCCGCGTGTATCCTTCGCTACACCGCACTGAGTGAGCCCTTGCAGGCGGTTCGTAGAAGAGTGCGACCGGACTGTGACGTCACTATCGGGCGCTCCATGGAGGAGTAGCGACACGTGACTAACGTGCTTGGATGCGGATGTGAGCGGAGGCTGCTACACGCTGATGAGGATCGATGTTCCAGGACTATCCGGCAGCAGAGACTGAGACCTGCCCCGTCTTGAGTGAGAGGGAGACGGCTTCCACAACTACCAGCTTGACATCAGATGAGGAGAGATCCCCTGCACCCTACAATCGAGTGAGGAGTGCCGTCTGGAGCTGTGTACTGGTGTGGTATACCCAATTACCAACTGCTCATATTTTACTCTATTGATGTACGCAGATTATATATATTTTTATAAGTAAACTTACATTTTTATTGTACTTCACTATGTGCGTTGTGCGCCTTGTTTTTTTGTCTCTTCCATAGCTCTAGGGGTGTTGGGACACCCCCAAGAAGGGCTGCAGACGCACCATATGTGACTTTTCCACATTCAAGGTTGAATTTTTCTGATTATATTATCACTGTGCACTGCATATTGCTTATTGTGTTTCACTAATTATTAGCTGCGCACCAATCACTTATTTGTTCATCAATGCCAGTATTGCTCTTCTTTTTAAAAGGTCACATGAGCCAATACGAAGCCACAAGGGCCAGTGTGACCTTTAAACTGCCAGAGTGTGCACCCAGCCGGAGCTGCTACCGGCAGCCTCTTCCAAGGTAACTCAGGAAGCACAGGGTCCTCGGAACAGAAATCAACAATTCTGGAGACCCCTGGTTTCAAACATAGTAAAACAATAAAAAAAGGTCATTTTTTTTTTTTAAACGTTGCTCTTTAATTCATTGTGTGTGCACCAATCGTGAACATGAAAGGGTGATTTGCAAATTGTAGCTCCTTTTACGTCTCGCTCATAATTGTTGGTGCAAACAGAATAGACTAATGTGCAGATATACAAAGTTTAAAGCCAAAGAGCAAAATGCTTAGAGCAGAAGCTGCATTTATATTGTTGGTCCCTGTACCTGAAAGACAGCATGTGATCGGGAAGAGGTTGCATTCATATCAGTAGGGTGCTGGGTTCTGTTTTTATTTCCAAAATCAAGCATCTTGAGGAGCTCCTCAGCTGATTTAGGCTAAAAATTAAGAACAAAAAACACAGAATGTAAAACAAAAACAAACAAAAAAAAAATATCTTCCAAAAACATTTTTTTAAGTGACAGTAACCTCCCTCTATGAGGAAACAAAACATGGTTTATTTTTCTGTATACTAATTTAGAGGAGATGATAGATACACACAAAAAAAGAAATGAATGTACTAGATTTATATTATATACACACAAATACAGCTCTATTTTTCTTTACCTACCTGTCCAGTGGGAGGCCACTTGTTCAACACTGGGCCCAGCACAGGAAAGTTCGGGGCTACTGTTCTGCTTTCCAAAGCCGTTGCCCACAATGCTTTGCACAGCACTACACAAGGCAATACAGAGCACGACTTTGGACAGCAGAGCAGTGATTGACTGTAACAGCCACGGACCTTCAGCTCTACACGTCAATGCTCTTCTCTTGCACATAATTGGGGTTTTAAAGTGTTTTTTTAAATACAATCTACTTTTTGTGGAGGATTTGAACATTGACAATGCTGCAGCTAGCCATTGAGATTAAATAACTACCCAAAAGATCTGCATATGTACCTGATGTAAGGTTAATCCTTGTACTACAACTCCTTTCTGCGCATCTTCGCGCACAGCTAACGAACCAGATTGTGAAAGAAGGTCACGAATTTGTTCATTGTAAACCTAAAAAGAAAGTGTGAAAAAAGATCGTTTGTGAGCTCCCTTTCTAAGAGACTTCACGGACACATTGGTAAACAATGTAGAATTAAAAAAATATATATTTTTTTCCTGTAGCAAATTGTATATAACTAAGGGATATGAATAATAAACATACCCAAAAGAAATTTGGGGAAAAAGGGGAGAATTGTGCAAAAAATAAAAAATTAATTAAAAAAACGACATCACCTCACTGGATATATCGGAGCACATTTACCACATTCCTTTTTTACTACAGTAACAATGTGCTGTTTGTGCTCTAATGGATTTAAACGCACCAACACATGGAAGCGGAATCAATGTATTAGACAGCAAAGAAGAACTTTCAAAAATACATTTATTTTGTTTTGATGTCAAATTCTAGTGAAAGCTCTCTGTTAAGGATTATTTCCATGAAAAGAGAATCCTTGCTGTTCTTACAAGAGCTGAAAAAAGTCAGCATATAAAAGAAAGATTTGTAAGAAGCACATATTTCTACATCAAAGACATTTCTTTACCAGTCAAATGTGATTCACATTCAATCATATACAAAGGGGACAGAGTCTGTATGTTGTGAAGAAACTTTAGCCATAACTAATCTCGTCTGGCTAATGTAAGGAAAAAAAAAAGGCTATTTCATACGGATAAAAGTAGTCGGATGTGTAATCAAATAAAGCTAAAAAAAGAATATATATATTTTTAATTTCTAACAAACCTCTAGGTAGGAGACAGCGACATTACATATCTTTTCATCTTTTACACTATCGATACGACGGTATAGATCCATCATTGTGAGGTACATTACTCCAGGGTGATCGGCAGAGCCCAGCATTGTGTGAGTCTTTCCAGCTCCGGTGGCTCCGTACGCCAGAACTAGAAATAAGGAAAAAGGATACATGTTGATTCTACTGGAGTCACAAAGCACACAGAAATACATTAACATATGAATAGAGCCACATTATAAAAGTGCCTGCTCACACAATATGTCAATTATTATAGTGATATCTTCAATAGGCTAAATCCATATTGATTTTTTTATTAATTGGATAAATATTAATATGGTACTTTGTCCTAGCAATGATTACCAACCTTTCGACCTAAAATTTGGGATGTGATTTACTGCCCTTACCTCTAGTCTTACCCCGTGTCTATCTAAGGAAGTGGTTTTCCACCTTTTATGAACTGCAGAAACTTTTACAAATGTATGGCGACTGAATTATCTGAACCTCAGCCCACTTACCTTATGTACTTAAACTTTTTTTTTTTCAATTAAGCCGCTTTCTTTATGATATCCAATTAGAATGTAATAATGTTCGAACATTGTATAACATTAGAATTATTAAATATATATATATTTTCCCTTGAAGAGTAAAATGCCAGCCACTAGCAATGTTGTTCTTCGGGAACCCCTATAATGCTATTATTAGGAAATAAAGAGCATCTCGTGAAACTTCCGGGATCCACACAGCGCAAAAACTGAAAACAACTGACCCAATTCGTACTCTGGCACAGAACACGAAAAAATCCAAGCTTGTTATACATTTGGTTGGTAGTAAATAATTGTCAATTAGCACACAATTAAAGTCACTATAAAAAGGAAAGCAAAAATAAATCTTACATTCAAAATTATGTAATAATGTTTTACAAATCTTCTGTTTTTAGTTTAAGTGACCTGTCAATGAGATTTAACAAACATATCAGGTTCCCTTTGCAGGAAAAAAAACTACTTTAGCCCTTTAACGAAGACCGATTGATGAATAATCACATCACTACACAATGTTGAATTTGGTCTACTAACCAGAACCTAATCCTGCTATCTTGCGACCAAAAAAAAAAAAAAAAAAAAATTATATTTCTAATCAAGATCTAGCAATCAAAGCAAAATCGATTGCCAATAGGAGAACACTGCGTCAACATTCAGCAGCAGCTGTGTCACCTCTGTCTCAGTTTATAATCATTATGTGGCTCTGTACCAAGCTCCAGGTGTCATTTTAGCCTTTAAAATGACTGTCAGTGAGCGGTATGAGCCGTATATATACACAGAGCTTCACGTTAACCCACACTCCCTTTAGAATGAAATATACGAAGGTTCGCGTCTGCTCCAGTAATCTTTTATAAATCTTGTGCAGCAATCAAAATTGAGTCGAGATGGCCAACAAATATATATATAGTTAGGTCCGGAAATATTTGGACACTGATACAAGTTTTGTTATTTTGCTTGTGTACCAAAATTAATTCAAGCTTCAGTTAAATAATGAATGTGGGCTTAAAGTGCAGTCTATCAGCTTTAATTTGAGGGTATTCACATCCAAATTGGAGAAAGGGTTTAGGAATTACATCTCTTTAATATGTAGCCCCCTCTTTTTCAAGGGAACAAAAGTAATTGGACAATTGACTCAAAGGCTGTTTCATGGACAGGTGTGGGCTATTCCTTCGTTATTTCATCAACAATTAAGCAGGCAAACGGTCTGGAGTTGACTCCAGGTGTGACATTGGCATTTGGAAGCTGTTGCTGTGAACCCACAACATGCGGTCAAAGGAGCTCTCAATGCAAGTGAAACAGGGCATCCTTAGGCTGAAAAAAAGAAAATCCATCAGAGAGATAGCAGGAACATTAGGAGTGGCCAAATCAACAGTTTGGTACATTCTGAGAGAAAAAAAAAAAAAAAACAGAACAAACTGGTGAGCTCTGCAACACAAAGGCCTGGACGTCAACGAAAAACAGTGGTGGATGATCGTAGGATCCTTCCCATGGTAAAGAAAGACCCCTTCACAACATCCAGCGAAGAACACACTCCAGGAGGTAGGCATATCATTATCCAAGTCTACCATAAAGAGAAGACTTCACGAGAGCAAATACAGAGGGTTCACCACAAGGTGCAACCCATTCATAAACCTCAAGAATAGAAAGGCCAGATTAGACTTTGCCAAACAATATCTAAAAAAAGCCAGCCCAGTTTAGGAACAGCATTCTCTGGACAGATGAAACTAAGATCAACCTGTACTAGAATGATGGGAAGAAAAAAGTATGGAGAAGGCTTGGAACGGCTCATGATCCGAAGCATACCACATCTGAAAAACACAGTGGAGGCAGTGTGATGGCATGGGCATGAATGGCTTACAATGGCACTGGGTCACTAGTGTTTATTGATGATGTGACAGAAGACAGAAGCAGCCGGATGAATTCTGAAGTGTATAGGGATATATTGTCTGCTTAGATTCAGCTTAGTTGATTGGACGGCACTTCACTTTACAGATGGACAATGACCCAAAACATACTGTGAAAGCAACCCAGGAGTTTAAGGCAAATAAGTGTTCTTCAATGGCCGAGTCAATCACCTGATGTCAACCCGATCGAGCATGCATTTCACTTGCTGAAGACAAAACTTAAGGCAGAAAGACCCACGAACAAACAACAACTGAAGACGGCTGCAGTAAAGGTCTAGCAAATCATCACAAAAGGAAACCCAGCGTTTGGTGATGCCCATGCGTTCCAGACTTCAAGCAGTCATTGCCTGCAAAGCATTCTCAACAAAATATAAAAAATAAACATTTTATTTATGATTGTGTTAATTTGTCCAATTACATTTGAGCCCCTGAAATAAGGGGACTGTTTCATATGATATTTTTGTTCAACCCCTTGAATTAAAGCTGAAAGTCTGCACTTCTATTGCATCTCAGTTGTTTCATTTCAAATACATTGTGGTGGCGTACAGAGCCAAAATGATGAAAATTGTGTCAGTGTCCAATTATTTCCAGACCTAACTAATATATATATTTTTTATTTTTTTCCCCAACAGTCTTGTTCAGATTTTAGAATAAAAAGTTTGAGAACGCAGAGTTAACGGATTGTCAAGCTTGGCACAATTTATTTTTACCTCTCACAATGTGGCTTTAGAAAAGCAAAATACAGCAACTCTTATTACACTTGTCACAAATGTACCTGTACAGTTGTATCCATTCAGTACACCATCAAGCACAATTTTTGTTGTGTCTTCATAAACTTCCTGCTGAGACGAGTGCTCGCCATAAACACCATCGAACACAAATTTAAGATCCTTATTCTTCCTTTTAGTTATATCACGTTTGGCAACAGTCTTACCATGAAAAAAGCTAACTTCGTCTACTTTAGGATCAAATACCAAGATGTGATTATCGACCACTTGAACAACCCTGCTGAAATTGCCTTCTTTTTCTTTTTGATTTTCTGGACGAACACGAACTACCACCCTCACATGATTACAATCATCAACCTCGCTGGTAGCCATTTTCAAGTAGTGAAAGCGTCAATGTAGATCTGTTTTCTGCCAAAGAAAAATGAAAATGTTACAAAATAAAAATAAACACGTGTTACAGCTACTCAACATCAGAGCAATCAAAGGTTTATTTTTTTTTAAAATGCTGCTTGCAAAACTTTATTTGTCCAAGCCCTAACTACCAATAATACTGTCGTAATTAATGAGTAGGAGCATGAGCATGTTTACACCCCTTCCATCACAGCCCCCTGCAACGTCTCGCCACATCTCCACACAGAGCAACGTCACGTGCACACAGCACCGTCACATCCCCCTATGCGCACAGAGGCACAGTCACCCCATGCATACCACCACACAGCACAAAGCATGGAAACAAAGCACTGCCACCCCCCTCAGCACCACCGCCACCCCCCCCCAGCACTACCACCGCCACCCCCCCCCCAGCACTACTACCGCCACCCCCCCCCAGCACTACCACCGCCACCCCCCCCCCCAGCACTACCACCGCCACCCCCCCCCCAGCACTACCACCGCCCCCCAGCACCACCGCCACCCCCACCCCCCAGCACTACCACCGCCACCCCCACCCCCCAGCACCATCGCCACCCCCCCCCCCCCCAGCACCACCGCCACCCCCCCAGGGACACAGCACCGCCACCCCCCCACCCCCAGGGACACAGCACCGCCACCCCCCCACCCCCAGGGACACAGCACCGCCACCCCCCCCCCCCCCAGGGACACAGCACCACATGCGAAAACAGCACTGCCACCGCATGCCTGCACAGCCACAACCCGTACACACACACAATACTGTCACCCCCGTACACACAGCAGTCACCACACGCCCGCACAACACTACCACACGCCCGCACAACACTGCCACACACTCCCCGCTCTGCCTTGCACACTAACAGCAACACCATAGCAATTAGCTGCAGGCCCTCTGCCAGTGACCGGGTTTGAGTGAAAGTCATGGCTGCTGTATACTGGGCTGTGTCAGCCCCTGTGCCAGTGACCGTGTGTGTGAGACATGGCTGCTGTATACTGGGCTGTGCCAGCCCCTGTGCCAGTGACCGTGTGTGTGTGTGAGAGATGGCTGCTGTATCCTTGGCTGTGCCAGGCCCTGTGCCAGTGACCGGGTGACTGTGTGAGACATGGCTGCGGCAGCGACCGGGTGTGTGAGACATGACTGGTGTATATTGGGCTGTGCCAGTGAGAGAAGACATGCCTGCTCCTGGTTCGTCTCCCAGCAGGCCCCGCTCACCTCCTTGGACTCCCGTGACTCACAGTCGCCGTCGCCCTCCCTCTCTATACCGCGCACAGCCTCCGCTTCTCTCAGCGCGCCACTCGATTTCAAACCAAAGCGGATCTCCCTTCCACGCTTCCCATTGGTCCGCCGTGACCGTGACGTTACCAGCGCGCCTTGCTCGTGACGGCCGCGCGACTACGTCCCCGGGGAGAGGGGGGCGGCGTGATTGGTTGGAGGAGCGAGACTGGTGACGTCACTGGGTGACGGTTAGGGGGAACCTCGCGCTGGCTTTTCCCGCCATTGTGCTCTGTGTGTAAAACACACAGCACTGCTGCTGCAGTCCCACTAATACATACATACAATATTAACCATTTATTAACCATTAACCATTTATACGTGGTTGGCTTACAAATGGTTAAAGTAGCAGTCCCAACCAAAAAAAAACCAAACTAATAAATATTAATAGATTACATGTGGATCAATAAACTTACATTAAACAAAATTAAACAAGTATACAGTATATAGCCTGGGTCCCCTCTGTACCCCCGTCTGCCCCCTACCTCTGGCTGCAGCTGCGTCTGGCAGCGCAGGCTGAGGGAGAGCGTGGGGAGGTTGCTGCAGGTGACTCGATCGCCTGAGGTTACCGGCGGCTCCCCTTGCAGGGCGCCGCCATCTTGGTCACGATTGCGCATGCGCAGTATAGGCGCGCAAGGCGGCCATTAGGAAGAATAGATCCGCAAGGGATTACTGCTCCCAGGATGCACTAGGGCGACGGACTACATGGGCTGCAGCAGCCAATAGCGCGGCTGGATTCTGTCTGGAGAATGATACATTTTGCATGAAAAGGAGCACGCCAGTTGGAGCCGGGACGAGGAAGGGGTAGGGTGTGCAGGGTGTCTGTGACCCCTGCACTAGGCCAGAGACCCCTTAGGCCCCAGCTAGGTCCCAACTCCCACATAGATTGTCGCTGTGCCAAGGACTTGCCCTTAGGTAGGGACATTGCCCGCTTAGCACCCCAGCTCAGGGACACAGCCAGGACGCGGCTGCGGACTGGTGATCCGGTGGTCTGAGTCCAGACCACCATACTTAGAGACTATCTGCAAAGGTGATACACTTCTCGTGGGAAGTCACCCCATAGAGGTGGACGTAGTGGTCGCTGACCACTGCCGTCGCTGGATGCTATTCTTCGTTGTGGCGTTACCGGGTGTCGGAGCACCCGGCAGATACTACAAGTGCACCAACTATAAACACGTTAGTGGGAGCACCGCTGTCTCACACATTTGGGCAGGAGTTGCTACTCGTGGACACACGGGCGGTTGGGTGCCCGAGGGCCCCTCAGGGCTTTGTGGGACTATATCGCCTTTATGTGGACAATGGGTTGGTGGTTACTGGAGTGCACGGTCGTGCGTGACTGGATGTGGGGAGCGGTGTGTGTGTGTGAGATATATATATATTATATATATAGCAAATGGAAATATTACTGTATACTCATTTACATGTCTTTGACAGGTCTGCAACCCTACCTTTCACCATTATCACCCAGCAAACAGCACTTCCACTGCAACAAGGGATTCTGGGAAATGACATGCAAATGAGCACACAGTGCCACTGTTTTTTGCTTCAAAGCCATTCAACATGGTTCCCCTATAGGCTTAAGTTTGCTGAATGGTCACAGCTATGAGCACAGCCAGGGTTAAGATGCATAAGCAGTAAACCCACCCACAGACAGACTGTTTCGACCTTAATGGGTCTCCTCAGTGTGGGGTTGGTAATACTGGCTTTTTTTACCAGATATATATATTGCACCCACATATTGGTGCACGTAGAGTACCTTCCTGGTCTTAGGCCAGACCAGGCCGACTGAGCAGATGGGTCCGTTGAACCGCAAAGTTGTCCCACGCCGCGGTCTGCTGGATCCTCTCTCCCGCTCTGATCCTCAGGCGTGCGCCTCTGGAGGGGTCTCTGTAACGCGCTGCCCACGAGCAAGACAGGACCCCGGTACTGAGGTGGGGAAGTAGCAAACCACGCAACCACAGCAGTGGAAGCGTGCCTGGCAGGTGGATTGTTAAACGTAGCCGGTCTGGGTTGGAGAGAGTGGGTTAATCGATACTTGCCAAGGTCTTGGAGTGGACAGTTCAGAATAGTCAAAGTCCGTTAGCCGTGGTCTGGAATTGGAGAGATCAGAATTGTGAGGTCTGTATAGCCATGGTCTGGGTTGGAGATATCCGCAAAGGTCGAGGGTAAGCCGGGGTCAGTATCCTTGGTCTAGTCCAGAGGAGCACTGCTCCCTGGACACTACCTCTCCAGTTGCTCTCCTTCCGACTGGCGTGCTTCCCTAAGCGTGCCAAATATTTGTCTTGCTCTGGCCAGGGATACCACAGCCCTATTGGCTGTGCTCCCCAATTTGGTGCTGCCGCCCCTGAGGCTGCTGGGACTTGTAGTCACTTGCGGAGTGTCCCCTGAGATGGCCGCCGCAACCTGTTCTACTGCACGAAGGACCTAACATGGCGACGTCCTGCCTGGCGGTCTGCCACGGAGCTCCGGCCAACCGCTCGCCACGCTACCTATACCGCCGGGTTCCCTGCTCTTATCCGGGTCCACCAGCAGTGCTGGCAGCACCCGGGCAGCTCCAAGCAGCCTCCATTCACGCGGATCGGGAGGTAAGGGGAACCCGATGTGTGTGTCTGTTGTGACAGAAACCAGGGGATGGTAATAAATTCCATATATAGGGCTCCCAGGATACTGAACAGTTTCTATCCTGTTTAGGCTGGAAAGTGCAGCCTCATAATACATGCACTCCATCCCACAGTTTGGCAAGTGCTGGAACTGAGGGATGAGGGATCCAGACCAGAGTTTGTCTGCTGCCTGATTTCTGTCACCTGTCCTGCTAGTTAGAAATCAGGTATTTAAGACTGATATCCTGGTTCCTCTTCGCTCTCCCCAAGAGCCTGGAGGCAGGAAGGCTGCTGGAAGCAGAGCGGGGAAACGCCTCTCACCAAACAGGTTAAATCATTCTGTTCCTTTTGTCTAAAACTGCAAAGTTCCTTATTTTTGTTGTTGGAACTGGATAAGCCAGTCCATCCCCAGTCAGGGAAAATCTTCGTTAAGTTATTGCTCAGACGAGCAGGGTTTTTGTTTGCTTATGTATTATTTTGAATTCCGTGTGGCAGTCTCAGTGCCTGGGACTGAATAAACCAGGCAATAGCCTGTTTAAAGGAACAGTACGTGACGCCTCGTCATTTAACCTACCCTAAAAGACCGTGTTCTAACAGTCCCGGACAGACGGCGGAGCAAGCCGTTTGTCACAGTGTGTATATATATATATATATATATATATATATATCTATATCGCACTTTCCCCCACCCCTTGGGAGATATGGCGGCTACGGTGTATGTGCTGCTTTACCTGCGGCTCACAGGAGGCCTGAGCCTTCACTGCTTGGAGCCTGGGGTGTATTTGAGTAGGTAATCGGTAGCACATCGACCTGTATGGGATCATACCATGTGGGATAACCCTGTTACAGGAACTTCATACAATAAAACACACGCTGGTACGTATAACAGTTTTACTGCATGCGAAAGAATACTGAATATATATAATATAATTATTATTGTTTTTTTATTATTGTGTTGATTATCAATAAATACTATTGTTATACCGTGTGTGTGTATTTACTGTCTGTATTGGGTTCCTGTTGTCACGGAGTGCTCACCAGAAACAAGGCGGGACCACGAGGGTAAGGTGGGGATATTGATAGCCACCGACCAACAACCGAGCAGGCACGTCCGGAGTGCAGAGTGGTAGTTGTGTAGCCGGGTAAGAGAGGTCAGATCGGTCGAGGTTCTTGCCGTGGTCAAGGAGAGTGGGGAGATTGGATAGTCGTTGATGCAGTGCCGGGGTCCAGGGGTAGAGAGAGTAGAATAGTCGAGTCCGAAGCCGTGGTCCAGGGGTCAGAGAAGTCGGGAGTCTGGGTGCAAGCTGAGGTCAAAAAACAAGGAGCGAAACTAGACAAGGCAACAGGAAGCTGGAGGTAAGCACACAAATGAAAAACAAGTTTATGCTCAGCCAATTTGCCAAAGGGCTGGCTGAGCATATAAAGCACAGAGAGCCAATGGGGAGGCTGCAGGGAGTGAGTATCATAGGTATGCTTTGTTCCAATAGACAGGGGCGGAGTCAGTAGCAGCTGAGGGATAATGCATAGCATTAACCCCTTGAGTGCCTGTGTCCGCGTGACGTCTGCACATAGTCAGTGCGCTGCCCATGTTGTCACAGGGCCGGAGCCTGAAGACGGTTCCTGCGGTGTCTTTCTTCCTAGCGGCGTGGCGGGGTTTGCACTTGAGGATGCTCCAATGATCGATTCAAAATTTTATTGATATATCTATATGTCATGCTGTGCTCACCATAAACAGGACGGAAGACCGCGGGGCTGAGGTGGGGATAGAAAGACACCGACCCACAACCACGCAGTCCTGTCCGGAATGCGTAGTCCAAGTCGTACCGCGTCGTAGAGCTGGAGAGGTCAGGGTAGTCAGGGTACTTGCCGTGTTCCGGGGTTGGAGAGTAGAGGATGGTAGATTTCCGTAGCCAAGGTCCAGGGTAATAGAAGGTAGAATGGTCGAGGGCGAAGCCGGGGTCAAAGCGCTGGAGAGTGTAGGAATCCAAAGAACAGCCAGGATCAGGACAGGAGAGAACAGACAGGTCAGACCAAGCAAAGTTCAAGCCAACTAAACAGCAGCGGTGAGCACAATGCATAAACAGGAGTTTATGCTCAGCAAGGAATGCCAGACAGGAGCTGGTATATATGTGGGAAGGATCCAATTACCTTGCAGGGGTGTGATCCGGTCCTCCAATGGTGTCCGGGCGGCAGTAATCTGAAACAGCCTGCAGGTCAGGCTTTCCTGGTGATTGCCTTGGTTGCCGAGCAATCCGCGCGCGTGCGCGATGCGCGTCACGGAACGCTGACGTCACGCGGGCGTGCGGCCGAGTTCCCTCCCTGTGGGAGGCGCCGGCAGCTCCTTTCCGAGCGTGCGTGTACTGCCCTGGCCGTGCGTGTGCGCATGGGTCCGCCGTGTGACGCGTCAGCGGGGCGGTCTCTGACCGGAGTTGCGGCAGATGTGACAGTATCCCCCCCTTGAGGGGAGACCTCCGGGCGACCCAGGGATGGTTTTTCAGGGTACCTACGGTGGAAGGCATAAATGAGACGGTTGGCATGTACCTGACGATGAGGGATCCACTCTCTCTCTTCCAGGCCATAGCCTCTCCAGTGTACGAGATATTGCAATCCTCCTCTGGACATTCTAGAGTTGAGGATGGTCTGTACCTCATATTCTTGTTGACCCTCTACCAGTATGGTTTGCGGAGGTTTAGGTTGTCCTTTGGAGGATGAGTCTTGTAGACATGGTTTTAGAAGGGAGGAGTGAAAGACGGAGGGAATTCTCATATTCTTAGGCAGTTCTAGCCGGTAGGCTACTGGGTTGATCCTTTTAGTGATGCGGAAGGGACCAATAAAGTGCGGTGCCAGTTTGGGTGAGGTTACCTTTAAACGAATGTTTTTGGTGGATAACCAGACCCTTTGTCCTACAGAGTACCCTGGGACCTCTCTTCGGTGACGGTCCGCTTGTCTCTTCTGTAGTTTACCAGCGTGCTGTAGGTTAAGATGGATTTTCTGCCATAAGTCTTGTAAGTGGAGGATCTTGTCCTCTGCGGCCGGGACTCCAGACTTTGAGATAAGAGAAGGGAGTGCAGAAGGATGGAAGCCATAGTTGACCATGAATGGTGACTGTTGAGATGATTCATTCCGAAGATTGTTATGGGAGAATTCTGCCCACGGGAGAAGTTCCGCCCAGTCGTCTTGAGTATCAGCAACAAAACACCTTAAGAATTGTTCCAGAGACTGATTGGTGCGTTCCGTTTGCCCATTGGTCTGGGGGACGTCCAGACTCTTACAAAACGCCCTCCAGAACCGGGAGATGAATTGGGATCCTCTGTCAGATACTATGACCAGGGGAGTCCCATGTAACCTGAAGATCTCCCTGATGAAAACGTCGGACAACATCGGTGCGGTGGGTAGACCTTTCATAGGGATGAAGTGTGCCTGTTTTGAAAACCTGTCCACCACTACAAGTATGGTGTCCATGCCTCTAGATTTAGGCAACTCAACGATAAAGTCCATAGATATGTGTGTCCATGGACGTTCCGGGATAGGTAATGGTTGAAGGAGACCCGCAGGTCTGTTGTGTGGCGACTTGTTCCGTGCACAAGTAGAGCATGTAGCTACAAAAGCTTGTATGTCTCTCCGCATGTTGGGCCACCAGAACGTGCGTTCAATGAGCTCAGTAGTTCTTTTGGTGCCAGGATGACCAGCTGTCTTGGATGAATGCCCCCACTCCATGACTCTCCTCTGGTAAAGAAGTGGGGTGAACAAACGATCCTCCGGGAACATTGAGTCCTGCTGGGATGTTGTTCTGAGCCTTGGTAATATCAGACAAGGCGCTGAAAGTATTGGCTGCCACAATGCAAGTGGATGGAAGAATGGTCTCCTGCTGTTCCACCTTGTTATCTTCTACCAGGAACTGTCGAGACAAGGCGTCGGCTTTAATGTTCTTAGAGCCTGGGATATATGAAATAAGGAAATTGAAGCGCGTAAAGAATAAGGACCATCTTGCCTGGCGAGACCCGAGTCGCCGTGCTCCCTCAATGTAAAGTAGGTTTTTATGGTCTGTTAATATCGTGACTGGCGTTTCCGTGCCCTCCAGTAGGTGTCTCCACTCCTCTAAGGCCAGTTTGATCGCGATGAGCTCACGGTTACCCACGTCATAATTCCTTTGGGCGGAGGAATTTTTTTTAGAAAAATACGCACAGGGGTGAAGTGGAGCTTGAGGGTTCTTTCTCTGGGAGAGTATAGCACCTGCCCCTACATCGGAGGCGTCAACCTCTAAGGAAAAGGGTAATGAAGGGTCTGGGTGTACTAAGATGGGTGCTGAGGCGAATGACGTTTTTATCCTCTCGAAGGCCTGGAGAGTTTCGTCAGACCAATTCGTAGGGTCAGCTCCTTTCTGAGTGAGCGCCGTGATGGGTGCTACTACCGATGAGAATCCTTGAATGAACCTCCGGTAATAGTTGGCGAAGCCGAGGAACCTTTGGATAGCCTTGAGGGAGAGAGGGCAGGGCCATTCGAGTACAGCTTTTACCTTGCTAGGGTCCATAGCGAGACCGGTGTCCGATATGATGTAGCCGAGAAAGGAGGTAGATTTTTGGTGGAAATGGCATTTCTCGAGCTTAGCAAACAAGTGGTTCTCTCTTAAGCGCCGCAAGACTTGTTTGACGTGAGTAGTATGTTCAGGCATGGATCTGGAAAAAATTAGTATATCGTCCAGGTATACTATCACATGACGGTCCAGAAGGTCTCTAAAGATGTCATTTACATAGTCTTGGAAGACCGCAGGGGCGTTACACAACCCAAACGGCATGACTCGGTACTCGTAGTGCCCGTCGCGAGTATTGAATGCTGTCTTCCATTCGTCTCCTTGTCTGATTCTAACCAGATTATAGGCGCCTCTGAGATCCAGTTTGGTGAAGATCCTAGCTCCTTGGAGTTTGTCAAATAATTCTGCTATCAACGGAAGGGGGTAGCGGTTCTTTATGGTGAGTTTGTTGAGACCGCGATAGACTATGCAGGGTCTGAGGGTTCCGTCCTTTTTTTTGACGAAGAAAAAACCTGCCCCAGCAGGTGATGAGGATTTTTGAATGAACCCCCTCTGGAGATTCTCCTGGATATATTGTCTCATAGCCTGGGTCTCAGGTATGGATAATGGGTATGATCCTCCTCTCGGGGGAATGGTACTGGGTAGAAGATCGATTGGGCAATCGTACGCACGATGTGGCGGAAGTTCCTCTGCCTGGCGTTTGTCAAAGACATCGCGAAACTCCTCATATATCCCCGGTAGCTGTATCCTGTCAGGATCCGTGACCTCCAGACCTGCCACTGCCTTAGGAGCAGACATGCAATGTTCCAAGCAATAGGAACTCCAGCGTAGAGGCGTGGACTCTGTCCAGTCAACGACTGGATTGTGGATCCGGAGCCACGGGAGTCCCAGAATAACGTCCGTGGAGGGAGTGTGGATAATATCCAGTGTTATGGTCTCGGAGTGGAAGTCACCGGTCGAGATCTTAAGGGGCACAGTTTGCAAGGAAATGAACGCGGGCTGCAAGGGTCGTCCGTCTATGGCTTCAAGGGCTACCGGTCGATCTTTGGGTACCAACGGTATCCTATTCTTGATTGCGAACTCTTGATCAACGAAGTTTCCCCCTGACCCAGAATCCAGAAAGGCCCGTGTCTGTACTGTGAAGGTCTCACCGAATATGGAGATGGGTAGGTAAATCCTTATAGAGGGTTGAGGAGGGGGAAAGGTTGCAGTACCCAGCGTGATCCTCCTTATACTCACTGGGCTTTGGCGTTTCCCGGTTTAAGTGGACAGTTGATCACCAGGTGTCCGTTATTGCCACAGTAGAGGCACAGCCCCGCTCGTCTTCTCCGTTGCCTCTCGATAGGCGAAAGACTAGTCCCTCCCAGCTGCATGGGTTCGTCTAGAACGGGAGTTGTGGATAGTAGAGGGCCTATGGTGGAAAAGGAGGACGATTGTATACCTCGAGGGTATTTGTTTCTCTCCATCTTTCTCTCTTGGAGACGCTGATCCACGCACAGGTTTATCAGATTTTCCAATCCAGCGGGGCGATCAAGAGAGGCCAGTTCGTCCTTCAGACGTTCGGACAGGCCCTGCCAGAAGACTGCAGATAGGGCCTCATCGTTCCAGCCGGTCTCCGTAGCCACCGTCCGAAAATCCAGGGCATAGCGAGCCACAGTATGGTCTCCCTGGGAAATATTAAGCAGAGTAGATGCGGCGGTAACCTTACGCCCTGAGGTGTTGAACACCCTTCTGAACTCGGCGATGAAGAGGGCGAGGTTTGAAGTCAGATTGGGACGTTGCTCCCAGATAGGAGATGCCCAGGCTAGAGCGGCGTCAGTCAGCAAGGAGAGTATGTATGCGACCTTTGATCGTGAAGAAGGGAAGTGAGAGGGAAGCAGCTCAAACTGTATGGAGCACTGGTTCAGAAACCCCCGACAACCGTTGGGATCCCCTGCATACCGGTTGGGCGTTGGTAGTCTTGGCTCAGAGGTATGTGTCGTGAGTGCGGGAGTGGTTGCAAGTGGGGCGGTGTTGGTTGTAGATAAGGTCAGGCATCTAACTTGCTCAGTAAGGGTATCCACGTCTTGTTTGAGTTGGGAGACTAGTTGTTCCTTAAGTGTGAACGATCCGGTAAGTTGCCGGAAGCATTCCTCATGTTTGTCTAGGCGTCGGGCCACCTCAGCGGCGTCCATGTTTGTTGGGCTGAGCATATTGTCACGCTGCGCTCACCATAAACAGGACGGAAGACCGCGGGGCTGAGGTGGGGATAGAAAGACACCGACCCACAACCACGCAGTCCTGTCCGGAATGCGTAGTCCAAGTCGTACCGCGTCGTAGGGCTGGAGAGGTCAGGGTAATCAGGGTACTTGCCGTGTTCCGGGGTTGGAGAGTAGAGGATGGTAGATTTCCGTAGCCAAGGTCCAGGGTAATAGAAGGTAGAATGGTCGAGGGCGAAGCCGGGGTCAAAGCGCTGGAGAGTGTAGGAATCCAAAGAACAGCCAGGATCAGGACAGGAGAGAACAGACAGGTCAGACCAAGCAAAGTTCAAGCCAACTAAACAGCAGCGGTGAGCACAATGCATAAACAGGAGTTTATGCTCAGCAAGGAATGCCAGACAGGAGCTGGTATATATGTGGGAAGGATCCAATTACCTTGCAGGGGTGTGATCCGGTCCTCAAATGGTGTCTGGGCAGCAGTAATCTGAAACAGCCTGCAGGTCAGGCTTTCCTGGTGATTGCCTTGGTTGCCGAGCAACCTGCACGCGTGCGAGATGCGCGTCGCGGAACGCTGACATCACGCGGGCGTGGGGCCGAGTTCCCTCCCTGTGGGAGGCGCCGGCAGCTCCTTTCCGAGCGTGCGTGTACTGCCCTGGCCGTGCGTGTGACGCGTCAGCGGGGCGGTCTCTGACCGGAGTTGCGGCAGATGTGACACTATATGACTGGTTATAGGTTGTTATTAACCTCACAGTGGAGGAACCAGTATTATTAGAGCCTTTCTCTCTTAGCTTTTTCACTTATGGATCTACCAATTATATTATTAATAACATCCTACTATCAAGATCAATTGGTATTTATGTTCCATCACAATTATAGAACCCCAATTTCATCAGGGTCACATTTGATCCTTGCCCTAGAGGTAGTGTTAGGTTAGATGAGGGCCCCTCTCCTCCCCATGTGAGATCAGTACATCTCCTCATTTGTAGTATTGGTTTTGTGTAATATTTATGTTCATGTCAATTTTTGCTATTATAAATTCATTCTCCATGGTATTGTTCATATATTTTCATTGTTGTACTTTGTATGTCAGTTAATTATGCATATTTTGTCTATATATTTTTTATTAGAGCTGGTTAAATAGTATATTATGCATTTTTAGTTTTATTTTAAGTATCTAGGTTTTTTATTACAGTATATCTCATAATATTCTGTTATCTGTCAGCATTTTTATTATTGATTTAATAGCCCATTGGGTGTACATTCATGATTATAAACCAATCCGCTGGCCGAAACGGGTTGCTAGGCAAAGATTTGGGTTTAAATATACAGCCAATCACTTCCCATTAATTCCCCTTTGAAAAAAGTCACCCGTGTGCGATGAAATGCATCAGGGAGCGTCATTATGCATCACGCACTGACATTACGTCAACACGCATGCGCACGACGAGGCCGGATTGAGTGCGGAATACAATTGTGGCCAACCATCTTAGGAGACATTCTCTGGGACTCCAAACTGACTTTTTGTGAATATTCTAAAGGTGCCTCCAGGTCTCTGAACTGACCTCTGCCCTTCTACACTACTGAAGGTGATCTTAACTGTGGACTCCAGATGCAGATTGACCGGATTGGCGGTGATATTATTCACAAATTACAATTTTTTTTTACTTACCCTTGTGAGTGATTTTCTTCCCCCTCCCCTCCTTTCCCTACAATAAATGTACGTTTTTACGCTATGGGGCGTGCGCTCTCTCCTCTCTTTCTCCTCTAGGTTCTAATCAGATGTGGTTTATCCCCCTTGAGAGCAGCCGGAGACCCCATACCAGTATCAATTATCTATCATCTGTTAGACTTTCTGAAAGGACTGGTTCTGTTACTTCTTCTATGATAACCTTTGTTTGTACGATTATTATATTAATATTATTGTATATTATTATTCAGCACTATATATTCACAATTTATATTTATACACTTGCACTTTGTATTAATTCATATTTGCTACAACCGTTTATATTATATTTAATATAGGTTATTAATTAATATCACTGTGTTGCTACTTCATATGTTTTCTTTTTGTTTGTGTCCTTGACCTTAACCCTTAGTAGCAGCCTTCAATTTATCACTACGTTTTGTATTATTTTGGGAGAAGTTTGATATTAGTGCTTTAATCATGATGCAAACAGCGAAAGAAAGAAGCTCCAGACGGAGTGGTCTCATCTCCTCTACAGAAGTTGATCAGAGTATGGCTATTGATAGCAATATAGATATAAAAAATAACTTCTTTAAGTTAGAAAAACTTCTGAAAGAGGAGACGCGTCACTGGTGGGATGCATACTCCCTACAGGATTATGTAGATAGGAAAATAATCCCAAGAGGGATAAGGATTACAAAAGCCCCTACATTCGAGACTAATTTAGAGTTTACTAGGGAATGGAATGAAATACTAGATAATTGTTCCTACTCGTTAATGAAGCTTTCAATACAATTCAGAGAGACAAAAGTAAAGAATTAGAATCTGAGATTGATATAATTCAAGCTTTATTAAAATCACACTCTGATACTAAAGATTTTAAAGAATATGATGAGATTACTAGTAAAAGAGTTAACACCTTTGAGAAGGAGGTAGCTGACAGAAAAGACAACAAACTGAGTCGTGACAAAGATGACTATGCTACTGATAAGGTGAGGGTCTGGAAGCAGGCCCATAGTTTTAATAGAAGAGGGCGATTCAATTCTGGCTCCCGTACGCGGAGAGGTGGGACCCATCAGCATGCCTCGAGAGAAGGGTCAGGCCATGCCTCTTTCCATCAGATGGGCCGCCAGGGTCCTCAAGGTTCCATCAGTGGCCCTATTGGTGCACCAACCTCGGGCAGCAGGTTCTCGGTCCTCGATGTGGATACGCTCCCCGAGGACAGAGGTGGTGGAGAGGTCCCTGATGGTCAGGATGGAAATGGGATCTCTGTTGATCATTCTAGAGGTGCTAGATCCAAGGACTGTAAGAATCTCTCAGGGTCTGTAGAGACTGGCAGAACCTGGCTATAGGTGGGATGATTGGTTCCCACACCAAAGATTGGCTGCACATTATACAGATGTGCTTGGAATAGTTTTAAAAGTTTGTGCAGTCAGTGGAGAGGAGAGATTCACCTGAGATTCAGTTCCATCATGTGTAATTCAGTGTGTGGTCCAAGGATTCCCAGCTCTAAAAATCGTCTACATTTCTCAGAGGCTAAGTGTCGAGTTACAAGACCCCAGCAGGAAGAGGCTACTTGAAGGAAAAATGGCCTGAATTATTTTGTTGTTTGTTTGCAACTAGGAAAGATTAGTTTTGTATCCCATTTTCCAAAGTAAGTGTGTCTTTTTCCTGTATTTTGTGTAACATAGCTGTGTACGTTCATTTTGTAAATAAATCTCAATTTATTTTATCTCTCTGCTTTGCTCAATCAATGATCCCGGTAATTAAGGTGTTAAAAGCTTGGTCTCCTGTGACAAAGAGGAACAGGGAAGAGCATTCTTCAAGAAACATGCCTCTCTCAAGTGGGGAGAGGCACTGACGAAATTTGGGCGGCAATCCCCTTAAGTACAGCCAGAAGGAGGGCACCAGGTCTGACCCAGGATTGGGTGAACCCAGGCCTGGTTCCACCCCCCACCCCCTGTCACTCACGGGCACTGCTGGGGGTTGGGAAAACCTATGATAAGTACTGGCAGGCCCGCTCTTACCCGGGCTTACTGCCAGTGAGGGCAAGAACCAGTACTGGCTAGAACAGTAAGTAGATTAGGAAAGCCCAAATTATCCTTGTCTGCCATGTGTCTGTTATTGTTAATTTAAAAAGAAATGTTCAAGTCAATACATTTAAATAACAAAAAACCTTATTTGGGGACTTTAACACTTTAAGGTTCAGTTCCACCTGCACGTTTATCTATTTAAGTGTAGCCCCGGTCCCCGGCGTCTCCCAGAGTCCCCCCTCCTTTGTGGCAGCGCGGTCGCGGGTGCCGCCGGAGCCAGCGACGGACCCGCCGGCTGCTTCCAAAGGTGGGGGCCGGAGCAGGGAGCGGTTCGAGCCTTAGGAGGCTCGGCGGCGCACCCGGCTAGCGGGGGCCGCCATTGTGGTTGCGCGCGCATGCGGCGGGATCGCGCATGCGTGGAGGCCAGGGAGTTGCGGCGACCATTGGGGAGTTGCGCATGCGCAGTGCAGTCGCGCACGCGGCCCCATTGTAGATGAGTCAGTGACTCCCTGCACTAGGCCAGCAGCCCCCAAGGCCCCAGCTAGCCCTGAGCCACCCAGTAGTGTGAGCTGTGTCAGGGACAGGCCCCAGGTTAGGGAACCTGCCCCTTATTATCCAGAGTCAGTTAGGGACCCAGCAGACGCTGCGCATCCATCCAGAGGTTTGGACTCAGACCTTCGCTGTCGCTGCAGCAGCCATCCAGGTGGGATCGCCCCGGACGGTAGTTCCTGTATAAAGCCAACATCAGGATCCTTTGTGAAGTTCCTTGGCAGGCCCGGGCACCGGAATGGCCGGCAGGTAATCAACAAGTGCACCAACGAGTCATATTATATTCACACGGGACATAGTGGCTGCGCAGTCACACATATCTATCTCACTTCAGGATGGGGTGATACTGTGTGGGGTTACTGGACACTGGGTGGGATTATCCGGTAGAGGTGGAGGTGGTGGTAGCATCCTGCGAGACGCAGTAGTTAGTGTCTCCTCTAGGGAGGGACACCTGTTGATATATGTGCATATGCTATACAGTAAAGTCATTGGTTGTTTTACATACGGTGTGTGGAGTGATATATATATTTTCCTGCGAGGAACCACTCCCGCTCTGGTGGGAGCCATCGCAGGTGGAGGCGCTGCACCAAGAACGAGGTTATTCATATTGTGTCATACGTGCCCCAGGCTCTCCGTGGCGGAAAAACAAAAATATACTGTGCGCAACTAATTAACCTCTATAAAAAATAAGTGATAAGGTGCAATAACCATAACCCTTATAATTTTGTAACCCAATATAAAGCCACAAAAAACCACAGTGGAGGTATTAAGAAATAATTCACATAACCGTGTAGTAAACAAAAAAACAGCGCACAACGCAAATGGGGAAGTAAGTAAATACAAGTGTGTATTAGATAAGGGATAAATAATCTGCGTACATCAAGTATAAAAAATTGAGCATTGAGTGTGTAAAACACACAGGTTACCACTCGGTGACTGCTGGTGTGGGAGTCAGATGCTTGCTTCTCTCAGCGGGTGCTTTATACAGCAGCTATGATGCAGGACCCTCTTAGGAACTCCTCTTCAAACTGTCAGCGTCTCCATAGGGGATTTCCCTTCAGATCAGCTGGGCTCCGCACTCGATAGTAGCACTCAGAGGGTCCCCAGATAGTTCAGCAAGGGCTGGAGCAGCTAGTGAAGCTCCTCGATCAAAACCGTCACACACGGAGGTGAGTCTGATGGCTGCAAGTGTAACCCCAGCGTGCCACGCTGCCGCTTCGTTGCGGGACGCTGCGTGATGACGTCACCGTGTCAGCAACTATGGATCAATCGGCAAGAGTGTTTCTCGGTCTCTCAGATGCCCGAAATTGCACACAAAGATGTAGATAGCCAAAGCAATACCAATAAATGTAGCCAATCTGACTGGCATTAAACACATAGACCGTAAATCATCCAACGCGTTTCGTAGTGATAACTACGATTCCCTGAAGAAGTAGTTATCACTACGAAACGCGTTGGATGATTTACGGTCTATGTGTTTAATGCCAGTCAGATTGGCTACATTTATTGGTATTGCTTTGGCTATCTACATCTTTGTGTGCAATTTCGGGCATCTGAGAGACCGAGAAACACTCTTGCCGATCGATCCATAGTTGCTGACACGGTGACGTCATCACGCAGCGTCCCGCAACGAAGTGGCAGCGTGGCACGCTGGGGGTATGCTTGCAGCCATCAGACTCACCTCCGTGTGTGACGGTTTTGATCGAGGAGCTTCACTAGCTGCTCCAGTCCTTGCTGAACTATCTGGGGACCCTCTGAGTGCTAATATCGAGTGCGGAGCCCAGCTGATCTGAAGGGAAATCCCCTATGGAGACGCTGACAGTTTGAAGAGGAGTTCCTAAGAGGGTCCTGCATCATAGCTGCTGTATAAAGCGCCCACTGAGAGAAGCAAGCATCTGACTCCCACACCAGCAGTCACCGGGTGGTAACCTGTGTGTTTTACACACTCAATGCTCAATTTTTTATACTTGATGTACGCAGATTATTTATCCCTTATCCAATACACACTTGTATTTACTTACTTCACCATTTGCGTTGTGCGCTGTTTTTTTGTTTCCATCTCCGTGGCGGAGGCTTAGGCCTCCTGTGAGCCTAACAGGTAAAGCACCACACTGGGTAATGCATATAGATCCCCTCACCTACACCCTATCTGCGATTGGGGGGGGGGGGGGAATATGGGTTACATTTGGAGGCGCTGCTGAGAGCCGACCTGGGGTGCCCCAATAGTTGTAGAGTACCAAAAGTATGCAAGGAAAGATGTTACCAACCACAGCCACGAGGTCCATATCTGGGCCAGTACGATTCGGGAGCTGTATAGTCAAGTGGAGGCATTGGGGAATGTTCCTGCTCATGAGGAGGGGAGTGCCCTTCTAGAGTCTCTAAAGGAAATCCTGGGCCTAGACGGAATGGTTGCAGAAACTTGTCCGGGTCTGGCGGGAAAACCCGAGCCCCGCCCCTGCGAGGTGAGTGGCTCAGCACAGAGACAGAATACCCCCTTGATAGAATGTGTCCCTCCTTTGGATTCCACCAGGGGGAGGAAGCACAGTGATCCCCAGTCAGTAACTTCTGTTCCCCGTAAGAAAGGTAAAAGCTGCCGCAAACAGCATCCTCAGTTGTATGGAGTCTGGAGAAGAAAGGGAGGGGACGTATCCTTTCTGTTGTGCCCATGTGTACAAAAGGACTTGAAATTGTCTGGTGGTATGGATTTTGACCCTTTTAAGCTACCAGCAGAATATCAGGTGGCAGAAGTGGATGATGAGGGGTGCATACGGTGTGTCTGTAACCAATGTGACTTCCCAGGTGGCAAATTGACCTGGGGACCCAAGTGTGCCTGCTGCGGAGCACAGTTCCTGAAGCCTCTGCTGCTGCAGCCTACGGAACCCGCCAAGGAAGAAGCGATCGACTTCCATACTGGACAGGTCAATCCAGGTAACCAATCTATCCCCCTCACAGACGTTTCGGAGGACTCTTGCACTCTAACCATGGTTCCAGATCCGGTTCCAGAGTCGGTCCCAGAGCCAGAACCCGCAGAGGAAGATGCGAATTACCTCTCTACTGGGGTAATCAAGGCCGTTAACCCCTCTACCTCAACCACGGAAGATTCGGAGGCTCCACGTGCTATAACCACGGTTCTAGACTCGGCTCTAGAACCACAAAAGTTTCAAGCTACATTGCCCAAAAAGGACAGCTGCAACGCGGTGGTCGCACCGAGTCAGTGGGCTGTAGCAGATGTTCCGGGGGGGTCCGTGCACCCCGGTTCTAGACTCGGTTCCACCCTCAGGACTGCAGATTCCTGAACCGCAGATTCCGAAGTCACAGGGTAAGGTGTCTCTACCCCCATCCTCTCTTAGTGATTTCAGCGATCAACAACCAGCCGTGGTGATGCGCCAGCCGGCGGACCACCCAAGTGAAGCTGAAGCATCTGTTGCGGACCCTGCTGTTGGCCCGCTGCACAGCGACATCCCTCGGCAGCAAGCGCTGGTGCGGCCGGCGCCGCGGAAGAGTCGCACGGCCGTGGCGACTCCCAGTGTGTCGGAGGGACATCCGGAGGAAGAGGAACACGTCGCAAGCCAGCGGAGTGGTGAGGAATCTCCTTGCTCCCCACAGGCTCCGATGGAGGCGGCCGTGGAAAAGGCCCCAACTAAGGCTCATGACCTGAGTGCGAGCCCGTGCGCTCCAACCCAAATGGTCCCAGGACTGGGATCCAACGCTCCCGAGTTTGCAGAAAGTGAATGGACTGCCCCAGAAGTGCCGGGGATAGGTCCCAAGGCAGCCGGGGTGGAAACTGACAGCGTCCCCGAGGACCTGTTGGCCACCGTGAGTCAATGCAACGGTGAGGCACCAAACCTTTACTCCCTGCAGGATGTGATGGAGAAATCCGGTGAAGAGGCCCTGCTCGGCGTTTACTTCTACGCAAAGGATCACCCAGTTCGTCTGTCTCAAGACCCCTCTACGGTTGCCTTCTTCATGCGCAACATGGAGCGCTTTATTCATCATGTGGTGGACAGAGGAAAAGGTCCGGGCCTCCCGGTATACCGCATGTGCGATGCGGATGGCTGGGTAAAGGTCTGGCCAAGAGACACTGTGCTATTCCTTCCACCGGGGGGGAGGAAGTAGCATGGACCCAGTGACTGTTACCCCAGAGCATGATCTTCAAGAGATTATTTCGGCGGAGGCTCACAAAAGTCAAAGTGAGATACCCCCACATTATCAGTTAGGGGCACCCCACAATTGGTCTCAGCAAACAGCAGACACTCAGCTGGCCTTGGGTACTCCTGTGGTTGTTATGAGGTGTACCAAGTCACACAATGCACATGTGATATGTTGTATATTCTATGTACTGCATTTTTATTATATAATGTTTGTACATGGTTATGTCTGCTACCCAAGCGAGGTCGTTGGGATTTCACCAGGGGGAGAGTGTATCCCCAGTCCTCGGCGGCTCCTAGAGACCCCCCTCCTTTGTGGCAGCGCGGTTGCGGGTGCCGCCGGAGCCAGCGACGGACCCGTCGGCTGCTTCCAAAGGTGGGGGCCGGAGCAGGGAGCGGTTCGAGCCTTAGGAGGCGCGGGGGCTGCCATTGTGGTTGCGCGCGCATGCGGCTGGATCGCGCATGAGCGGAGGAGGCCAGGGAGTTGCGGCGGCCATTGGGGAGTTGCGCATGCACAGTGCAGTCGCGCACGCGGCCCCATTGTAGGGATAGGATCCACAGGACTACAATTCCCAGGGGGCTAAGGGGGGAAGGCACCAGGTGCTCCCGAGTAGCCAATAGGGCTGGAGGATTGCCCTGCAGGGATAATAGATACATTTGGCGGGGTTTTGAGGAGTCAGTTGGCGCCAGGAGAAGCTAGGGAAAGGAGGTAGGGTGCAGGAGTCAGTGACTCCCTGCACTAGGCCAGCAGCCTCCAAGGCCCCAGCTAGCCCTGAGCCACCCAGTAGTGTGAGTTGTGTCAGGGACAGGCCCCAGGTTAGGGAACCTGCCCCTTATTATCCAGAGTCCGTTAGGGACCCAGCAGACGCTGCGCATCCATCCAGAGGTTTGGGCTCAGACCTTCGCTGTCGCTGCAGCAGCCATCCGGGTGGGATCGCCCCGGACGGTAGTTCCTGTATAAAGCCGACATCAGGATCCTTTGTGAAGTTCTTTGGCAGGCCCGGGCACCGGAGTGCCCGGCAGGTAATCAACAAGTGCACCAACGAGTCATATCATATTCACACGGGACATAGTGGCTGCGCAGTCAGACATCTATCTCACTTGAGGGTGGGGTGATACTGTGTGGGGTTACTAGACACTGGGTGGGATCATCCGGTGGAGGTGGAGGTAGCGTCCTGCGAGACGCAGTAGTTAGTGTCTCCTCTAGGGAGGGACACCTGTTGATATATGTGCATATGCTATACAGTAAAGTCATTGGTTGTTTTACATACGGTGTGTGGAGTGATATATATATTTTCCTGCGAGGAACCACTCCCCCTCTGGTGGGAGCCATCGCAGGTGGAGGCGCTGCACCAAGTACGAGGTTATTCATATTGTGTCATACGTGCCCCAGGCTCTCCATGGCGGAGGCTTAGGCCTCCTGTGAGCCTAATAGGTAAAGCACCACACTGGGTAATGCATATAGATCCCCAACCTACACCCTATCTGCGATTGGGGTGGGTGGGAATATGGGTTACATAAGATTTTCTCATTGCACGTTTCAAGATTTTTTCCACTGGACAATTTTTAAACCGAAGCTTAAATTGCAATCTTTGTTAAACTTCTCTCAGTGGCAAAATTGAAAGCAATTGGTGAGATAACTGGACTTCAATTGATCTTATCTGATCTTATTTTGTAGGCTATTAGGCTAAGATTATAGCTCTTACTTGCGCGTGCACGCGCGACGGACCGCATATCCTCATGCACACGTGTTGCCTGAGCAATGTGTGAACTGAGCTGGAGGCAATGGGGAGGCGTGGCGAATGTGTCATAAAGCTGGTTCGCCCTCATTGGCTGAACCGCTCACGTGACGTGCGCACTTGAAAAGACAAAAAAATTTACTTTTCAAAACACGGTCGCGCCATCGCAGTCCTTCGTGCACGGTCACTGGGGGCAGCCTCATATGGATTATACTATTTGTGCTTGTCGCACGAGCGCCATCGTACGGACTATAATCCTAGCCTAAAACAGGATTATTGATAAGACCCTTTGCAGTTTGCATTAAAAACAGTTCGGTGTTGCCTGATGGGGAGAAGGAAGTAAGAATAAATAGCAGAAATTGCCATTTGGACACTTTTTACTACAGAGTTTTAGGCCTAAAAGAAAAAATGAATGAGGGTATCTGCTTTAACCCTTTGAGCATCGGAGGACTGTGAGCACTCGAGGGCCAATAGGTATTCTGGATTTCAACCACGTGATTACTCGGTGTAGCTATCACATGGTCGCAGACAGGCCCCCCCATGACTTCTGATGGCGTTTACACCTGGGGTTGCAAGTAGGGTTGCCAGGTGGCTTGTCCAAAAATACTGGACACAATGGTAAAAGATACAACCCCCATGCCTCCGAATACATATAAAATATACCCCACCCCACCCGAATTCACATAAAATATACCCCCACCCCCCCGAATACATATAAAATATACCCCCACGCCCCCCGAATACATATAAAATAACCCCACGCCCCCGAATACATATAAAATATACCCCCACACCCCCCCGAATACATATAAAATATACCCCCACGCCCCCCGAATACATATAAAATACCCCCACGCCCCCCGAATACATATAAAATATACCCCCACACCCCCCCCGAATACATCTAAAATATACGCCCACGCCCCCCGAATACATATACCCCAAGCCCCCCCGAATACATATAAAATATACCCCCACGCCCCCCGAATACATATAAAATATACCCCCACGCCCCCCGAATACATATAAAATGTACCGCCACGCCCCCCCCGAATACATATAAAATATACCCCCACACCCCCCGAATACATATAAAATATACCCCCACACCCCCCCCGAATACATATAAAATATACCCCCACACCCCCCCCGAATACATATACCCCCAAGCCCCCCCCCGAATACATATAAAATATACCCCCACGCCCCCCGAATACATATAAAATATACCCCCACGCCTCCCGAATACATATAAAATATACCGCCACGCCCCCCCCCGAATACATATAAAATATACCCCCCGAATTCATGTAAAATATACCCCCAGGGAGAGAGAAGCCTGCAGCGGGAGAGAGCTGGGCATGTCGGCAACGGCTATGACCGGCGCCGGGCCTGCGTTCGGAGAGCTGTAACACCGGACACATACATATCTGGTATTACCTTTCATTTTATACCGGACGCAGGGGCAAAATACCGGGCATCTAAAAATAGTGGAAAAAATAGTGGAGACAGTGGTGAAAGGTGCGAAGTGACGTGCACACGCAAGCACGCACACACCATTACCCAGAGCCAGCCAATGCGGATGGAGGAAGCTGACCAGCCGCCTAGCAGCAGCCCCGCTCAGGGAAATCCTGCGCCCCCTGCAAAGCCAGTCAGGTCACTATGTCCAGAGAGGTAATACCGGACACATACATGTCCAGTTTCACCTCTAATTCTTTACTGGACAGAGTGCCCAAATACAAGACAGCCCGGTTCAAAACTGGACACCTGGCAACCCTATGGAAATGACATCTCCCCCAAGAAAACGAGGATTTATAGCATTACGTACGCTTTACGACATAGGGCACCTGGAGCGCTGACCCACATGATGTTCCGCAGGATATCTTGGGTCCTCAAAGGGTTATTGCGCATTACATTGAACTTTCAAGATAGGCCATTTGGGATGGGAGGGGATATTACCTCTTTAATGTTGACGCTGATGGGATATGCAGTGGGGAGACAACCCACCGAATGAGTTGAGCAGTTGGGGTGTATCCCTGTGCAATAAAAGCAGTAAAACCAGAGTTGGTAGTAATTCTGTGAAAACAGCATGCAGTAGACCAAGGGGGCTCAACTACAGTCCTCAAGACCCCCCAACAGGTCAGGTTTTCAAGATATCCCAGCTTCAGCACAGGTGGCTCAATCAGTGGCTCAGTCTTAGACTGATTGAGCCACCTGTGCTAAAGCTGACCTGAAAATCTGACCTGTTAGGGGGTCTTCGGGACTGGAGTTGAGCAGCCCTGCAGTAGAGTTTCCGATTTTATTTTAAGGCTTCCCTCCCATGCATAAACCTGATTTGGAATTCTTTATCTATGGTGTATACTTATACCACCTAAAGCACTGATTAGGCACAGGATGTAGGAAACCACATAAACATATCAATTATGCATGAAGGAAAAGGCAGCTGTAAATAGATCTATTATCACAAGTCCCAGTGTCCACCGATATTAGGCGTTTCTAATGAGGACAGTGGGGGAAAAAAAAATAAACATTTTGTTCAGGGGGCTGTTAGATTTCTATTGCATGTATGTATATCTTTATTTATATAACACCATCCAGTTACATAGCACGTCACAGCTATAATTCACGTGACGTGATAATAGAGCTCATACTGGGAATAAGCGCTTCAGACATAAAAGTAACATTAGGAAAAGGAGTCCCTGCCCCGAAGAGCTTACAATCTAAGTGGGAGAACTCACAGAGACAGTAGGAGGGTGTTCTGGAAAGTGCGTCTGCAAGGGGTCAAGGTCAATGTATGCAAGATGTATAGTATCAGCCAAGTACAAGCAGAGCTACCCATATGCTTCATTTTGGCTATATGGGTGTGTATAACAGGGATATCCCAGTCACGCATGCACTGGGTGCAGATGGCAGCTGCTGATAAGATGCTTGCATAGGCTATGCTTATAGTGAAGGTGACGTTGGGTTACCGTCGCTTGGAAAAATCAAATTGAGATGACTTCCAGCGATAGTGACCAAGCCGTTGCTCCGTCACGCCGCGTTTACCATAAGCGCACGCGACGGCGGCAATGCATTTGTTTTGACGCGACGTCTCTGTCACTATAAGCGCAGCTGAATGGTTCTGCACACTTATCACCCTCACCTCCCCCGGCAAAGTGGGTGGAGTGACATGTCTTTTTTTAATGCAAACTGCTCCTCCCATGTGGGCTCACATCATGTCCTGGCAATGATGTACACAGGCAGACTGGCTTAACCCTTCCAGTGCTGGGCTGGCTTGCAGTCACTGTGCACCTTAGTACTGCATGACCTGGGTTTGCTGACCCCATTGCTCTGTAGGGTGTTGCAAGCCCCCGCTGGCATTGATGGGGTTAAGGTAGGAGGAGGTTACATGTGGATGCATCATGGTATGAATAGGGTGCTTTGAAGCCTGCTGTACATAGGCAGCTTGCACTCTCATTGTGCTGATAGGGAGCTGCAGGGTGCACTGTGCACGTTGTTTGTATGTAATGTAATATGGTGCTCACACGGAACTCTGTGTGTTGGGTGCTTGTTGTGTGGCGTGCTAGTTGTGGGGAGCGCCTGTAGCTGGAAGATATGACTTCCTGTGAGTGCTTCTCCTCTGCAGAATCCCCTGTCACACGCACAGCAGCTGCACCTATGTCCCAGTAAGTGGGCACCCTGCTCTCAGTAAGTGGGCACCCTGCTCTCAGTAAGTGGGCACCCTGCTCTCAGCGCAGAGCTTTTAATTCATACCTTTACTGTAGAGGAGTCAGACTAACTATATGGAGCAGTATCAGTATTTTCTACCTCTCCAACTATAGAGACAATGCAATACCCTACTATACGAAATATAGGGGTGTGTATGTATGTATATATATGTATGTGTGTGTGTGTGTGTGTGTGTGTGTGTGTGTGTGTGTGTGTGTGTGTGTGTGTGTGTATATATATGTATATATATATATGTATATATGTATATATATATATGTATATATATATATATATATATATATATATATATATATATATATATATTGCAGTGGAAGCACTGTATGCTGGGGATAATGGTGAAAGGCAGGGTTGCAGACCTGCCTAAGATGTGAACGTGCTCACAAGTGATCCTTTTTATTTGAGATATATATATATATATATATATACACTGTACACGCATGCATGGGATATTCACACCTCACTCAAGTACTGACTTAATGTAAGTGTGTGCATGTGTCATAATCATCAAGATGAATACATTACCCAAATCAAAGATATGGACAAAGGGTAATGCGTGGGTAATGTATTAATCTATATATTCCTTTCTCTATGTATACGTGTGTGTGTGTGTGTGTGTGTGTGTGTTACATATGTATATGCAGAATAAATTAGTACTTCAGTATTCAGTGATGCCTTTTTTATTTGGACTAACAATTGATATAAGACAAGCTTTCGAGAGTTCTCCTCTCTTCTGTCTTATCTTTCTATATCTATCTTTCTATATTTATTGTGTGTGTGTGTATATGTGTATATATATATATATATATACAGTGGTTGACAAATCACCAAAAAATCTACTCGCCACACAATAAAATCTACTCGCCACCTAGTACCAAACGTGTGCTGCTTGGGCCAATATTTACTCGCCATGGGGTTAAATCCACTCGCCGGGGCGAGCAAATGTATAGGTTTGTCGAACACTGTATATATATATATATATATATATATATATATATATAAGTGCGTCTGCAAGGGGCTACGGTCTATGTATGAGATATAAAGTATCAGCCACAGAGCTAGTCGTATATGCTTCGTTAAAGAGGTTTTACAGGTGTACTTAACCCTTCACGTGCAAACATGTGAACACATATTAGCTACAGGATTAAGGAGATCACTTCAAACCACATGCACCGTACAGCAACATTCATAGTGTGACAGTACAACGAGCATTTTTATATATAAAAATGCTCGTTGTACTGTCACACTATGAATGTTGCTGTACGGTGCATGTGGTTTGAAGTGATCTCCTTAATCCTGTAGCTAATATGTGTTCACATGTTTGCACGTGAAGGGTTAAGTACACCTGTAAAACCTCTTTAACGAAGCATATACGACTAGCTCTGTGGCTGATACTTTATATCTCATACATAGACCGTAGCCCCTTGCAGACGCACTTACCAGAACACCTTCCTACTGTCTCTGTAAATTCTGCCCACTTACCGCTTAGATTGTAAGCTCTTCGGGACAGGCTCTCCTTTTCTGAAATGTCTACTTTTATGTTAAAGCGGTTATTATGTCACGTGTATTACTGAAGTGAAGCGCTATGTACCTGGATGGTGCTATATACATACTTGTCTGGCGAATAGGCATTTCAAGGTGACCAGAGATGTGGCTTTCAGATATTTTGTGTGGTCTAACTCAGGGGTGCGCAATCATTTTCCACTGCGCGCCCCCATCCCCCCCGTCTCCAAAGTAAAATGACACCATGGGGTAATGTGACATGGCAACGCACTGTCACATGACCCCAGTGGTGTCATTTAGGGGCCTATGCAGAGAGCAGCGTTAGAATTAATTGGAGAGTTTAAGAAAAAGTAGCTTTAATGGAGAGTTTTATTCTCCATATGCAGAAATGGGCGAAATCCGCTATTTTTAGCATTACTGCATGTGGAGAATTGTAAAGGAGGAGATTCGCGCAGCTCAAAGGGGGAAAAAAAATCGCGCATTTTTTTTTTCCCCCTATAGCCGGCGACCTCCTGCTTCTTGCCAACTTTAGTTGGCGGAGAAAATTGACGAAAATCGCGCCAAAAACAGCCGCTAGATGGCGAGCGCGCCTTTCTGAATTCGGATATTTTACAGACTGGCGAGATGTAGTTTCTCGCCAGCCGCGCGGCGAAATGTTGAAATAGAAAAAAAAAAATGGCGCGTTTTCCCTAACTCGCCATTTTCAGCTGTTTTTAGCGCAATTTTCTCCTAAAAATGGCGAGATTGCAAATAGCGCTGCTCTCTGCATGAGGCCCTAAATGCCACGTTGCCATGGCGACGTGACGTCGGAGACAAGATAAGAAAAATTACAGAGGCCTTGCGCGATCCCCCGGCATTTAATTTAAATGCTTTGGCAAAGAGTGCGGGGCTTCTGTAAGCGCCGTGCTGCCCCCAGAGAATCTGGGGGTGTGCCCCTCCAGTTTGCACACCGCTGACACACACAAACATAGACTCTCTCACTGTAACATTCATTGTGTTGAACGTGTACTACAGAAACTATATGTAAATTAGATTAGCACAATTTACACACAGTGTGTACATCACTCTGAAGAGTGTGTTCAGTGTCCTTAGAAGCTATGGTTCTTTTAAGGATGAACACGAGCTAAAACGGATCCAGCTCTCTACAGAACCAAAATAAATGTCATTTTTACATGGTATCCTAAAATAATACTATACCTGCAGCAATAATGATTAGCCAGTTTTGGTCTGTTACAGATATCTTTTTGATGGCTGCACTACAACAATTCATGTATAGTCATGGGAATTGTTGTGGCATTAAGTAACAATACGTCACTGAAGTGTCAATCATACTTCTTTAAACCATTTGGTTTAATTATGGTCACTGTGACCAACAGCAAATGTGCCAATAAATAATATGCCGAATATTAAGCTTTTCCAGACGGAGAACAGGGGTTAGTCATGGAGTCATTGGTAGACGATTTAATGCTAATTTGACCAACATAATGTCTTATTAATACTGAAATGGCAGTTTACCAATGTAGAGATGAACTACAGGGTATGAGTCCGCTTGGAAAATTAGGTATAATTCAATTCTATTGTGTATGTAAGGACATTTGCGAGGGACCTGCAGGGAAGTAAGCAGATGCCCTTTCAAATGGTAAATAAAATGAACACTTCATTAAGCAGTGGAGGGGATTGCACTTTTAATTAGAGATATTTGCCACTTGTTGGTGGATTTCACTCGTTCATTGACAATCTGGTCACATGGATGTAATTTGGGACCTAGCATTGCAATGAAATCTCCAAGTATATGGTTGTTAATGAGCAATAAACTCAATAGGAAACAGGGCTTCACCCCCCCCCCCCCCCAAACTGCAGTAGCGCTCTACTTACAAATAATTCCCATTTGTGAGGCACAGTTGAGAGTGCAAAGTTTCAGGTCCAACACGGCCCTTTCACTGTTTCTAAATAAATGGAAATGACTGTAAAATACTTTTTTTTTTTTTTTTTTTAAAGTAGAGCTATATTTGATAGTTTTGGGAGAAATCCTGTTTCCTATTGATTGTTTACATAGTGTGTTGTCCACACACAGATTTTTCTACATTCATATTTTTGTCACCATTTTTTCCTGTCTGAATGAGCCAGGCCATAGCATAGAAAAAGAAAAAGAAAAACACATGATCATTGAATTCTTAATGTGTGAAATAAGATCATATTGGACATTTTGTAAGTCACTTCCAATAGTGTGTTCTAAAACATGACTAGGGGCAGATTTATAAAACTATCAAACCCTGATCTGGCATTGACAGCCATTCAAGTCTTGGTCCGTTACCTCTGGTTTGGGGTTAAAATTTAGGCAGGGCAATCTTATTTGTATATGTAAAGCATGTGACAATGTATAATGCTACATTTTTACCTAGATTCCAGGACTATTGGAGCACCCATCACATTTCTTATCGAACTGTACATTCGTACCTAAGCTGGCAATTGCTTGGTGCTCCTGTTATAATTCTGTCAAAATCCTGATTGTGTGACTAACATAATGGCCGACTTCTAACTTTGTGCTGCTGTCGGTAAACTCCTGACGCTGATATGTAACATTATATGACTGAGTGTGACACATTATTGTTACAGGTTCCAGAGTAATAGACAGTCTGCTGTTTTGAACACAGAAACAGATCTGTTTGTGATACTTTGTTGCCAAACGGTGGAGCTCAGAAAGGTGTGTCAGCCTGGTCCAAAAGAGGAAGTGGATGTAACGTTCTAAATGGTTGCTGTAGTAACCAAAGAATCATCAATACATTCATAAAAGTCATTCAAAATGGCATTAGGAGTAAAAAAAAAAACCGCAGATAGTATTGGCTAATACTACAGAACTGATTTATTTTGCTGCTTTAAAAATAAACATTATAATGGTATTTGTCTAATGCAGTATTTTTTATTTATTTCAGTTTCCTAACATAACGCAAAATCCCTAGTGTAGCAAAATTATGGTTTTGTTTATATAAATACATTGTTTAATTAGTGTAGAATACGGTGAAAGGTCACAGCTGTGACCTAAAAGATACCTATTTGCACTCACTAATCCAGAAATGCTAGGCTAGGAAAAATTCAATCCTCGGAGTTGCCTCCTTAGCCTTACATAAACAATTTAAAATCATATTTATTTAACATATATACAGAAACTTGTGTCTAAAATGCCACTATGTGGCTTATAGGGGAAAGCCAAAGGGGTGTAAGGGATAAATACTGGTGTTATTCCCGGAGCAGAGTGAGACTTAATTATGTGGTCAGGACCGTATATATTGTATAGTACTCAAAGTTTTTCCCCAAGATTTGCTTCTCACAATTCTGGGTATAGCATATTGCCAAAATGGTACATACATGAATCAGCAATTATTCTCAGTATTTGTTGTTTAGTGAGTCATCTGTGGTTGTATTCCCATAAGGCAATATAGTCCCTGGGTGACGTCACTATATAGTGTATACAGACAGAGCAGTCTATGTGCTGCTTACCCTGAGACACTCAAAACATGCAGTTTGATATCTGTTAGAGATACGGTTAGGGTTTACTTAGGTTACTCACTCCCGCACCATTAATGTGCCTGATAGTCCATAGGGTATGGTACAGCACGTCACTCGTTTGTCACGTGGCGTCGCTATCACTCTAGTTCTAGTAGCTTGTACATACTAAGAGCTGGTAGGACTTATCAGTGCTGGTGCAGATATGATATCACCTCTTAGTTCGCTCTCTCTATGCTCATATACGACCTGTTAGTCTCTTTCAACGCTTGTTCGCTTCCCGGCTCCCTATGCTTCCGGATGACGTCACCGGAAGCATAGGGAGCCGGGAAGCGAACAAGCGTTGAAAGAGACTAACAGGTCGTATATGAGCATAGAGAGAGCGAACTAAGAGGTGATATCATATCTGCACCAGCACTGATAAGTCCTACCAGCTCTTAGTATGTACAAGCTACTAGAACTAGAGTGATAGCGACGCCACGTGACAAACGAGTGACGTGCTGTACCATACCCTATGGACTATCAGGCACATTAATGGTGCGGGAGTGAGTAACCTAAGTAAACCCTAACCGTATCTCTAACAGATATCAAACTGCATGTTTTGAGTGTCTCAGGGTAAGCAGCACATAGACTGCTCTGTCTGTATACACTATATAGTGACGTCACCCAGGGACTATATTGCCTTATGGGAATACAACCACAGATGACTCACTAAACAACAAATACTGAGAATAATTGCTGATTCATGTATGTACCATTTTGGCAATATGCTATACCCAGAATTGTGAGAAGCAAATCTTGGGGAAAAACTTTGAGTACTATACAATATATACGGTCCTGACCACATAATTAAGTCTCACTCTGCTCCGGGAATAACACCAGTATTTATCCCTTACACCCCTTTGGCTTTCCCCTATAAGCCACATAGTGGCATTTTAGACACAAGTTTCTGTATATATGTTAAATAAATATGATTTTAAATTGTTTATGTAAGGCTAAGGAGGCAACTCCGAGGATTGAATTTTTCCTAGCCTAGCATTTCTGGATTAGTGAGTGCAAATAGGTATCTTTTAGGTCACAGCTGTGACCTTTCACCGTATTCTACAATATATTCTTCCCGTATGCACCCTATTTAATGTACACCAGTACAAGTACAGTACACCAAAGGTGAGCGGCAGCCATTTCTTTCACCCTCAATTTAATTAGTGTACCAATTTATTTGAAATGTTTACTCTTGATATGATCGGTCACATAAAAACCTGCAGTGTCTATTACCGGTTTATGGCCAGGTTCCTAGTGGCCGTTGCGGCGCACGCTACAGTGTGCGCGCCGCACTCCAGATACACACTTATCAGGCAGGCCCCAGTATCTTCTTGTGTGGGCGCTCACGTATAGCGCTAGCAGGGAAGACAAGAATTTTGTCTTCCCGTGCCGTGACACGATCACGTGGTCGGCGGGCAGCCAATGGAAGGGCAGATATGGCCGCCCCCCTTCATGGCCACGCCTCCCATCGCTCCCCTACAGACTGCAGATCGCGGCTTTTATCTGTGCATGCGCCACAGTAAACACGGACCGTAGCCTAAGTGAGTCCAAACAGAGAAAATTGTCTGGACACTGGAACCTTTAATGAAAATCCGGGACTGTCCCAGCTAATTCGGGACGTATGATCACCATGTCACTAATGTACGTACCACATTGCTTACTTGTTCATGCTGTTTTATCAGCGTTCTTATTCTCACGACCTGTCTTCGATCACTAATTGCAGATGAGGTTGTTTAAGCAGACACAGCTGGCTAAATTGTGTTTCATAAAATAATGTCCGTTTCCTCGGTGAACACAGGTCATGTTAATGTGAATTACTATTTCATTTTCCTTCTCATCCAACTTGTGACATTTGTTATCTTCGGTAGACATTGTGTTGTGCAGTGCGTCACTAGCCTCTATCAACAAGAGGGTTAAGGACATTTTCACCGCCAACGGATTTGTACTTTATTTCTGAGACCATAAAAGTTTTGAGAAGGCGCGCGCTGTACTGTCCGGTTGTTTCTTATGCGTGGCGTTTTGGCACTCTGTACCAGTACGACTGGTGCGATTATTAAGACGATAAATTGCATCTACAGTAGGTGTATGTCCTAATGAAGAGTCAGCAAGTAAACTGGATCCATTCCTTCAACAAACAGTGTGCACAGACACCAAAACACACTGTAATGAAACTGAATAATTGGGTTTTCTGCAGTAAGTGGGAGTGAGAGGTGAGGAAATACAAATGCTGTTTGCTAGCTCCATTAATGAGATGAAGTTTGGTGTTTGAGCTATAAATTGAGATGTGGGGGTGGTATAGTCAGGAGAGCAGTACAGGATCCCGGCTCTGGCTTTTCTGATATTTCTCACTTTGCAGAAGCATATTGAAACAAATCTGGCTAAACTGTCTACTGCTCTCTTCTTCTTGCAGTTTTTAGTTGGGGATCACTCATCACTTGCCCTTACCACCTTTTGCGAATTAAATTGCTAAATTGCGTTTGGTTTAACAAGTACAGTACAGTTTTTCAACCGTTTTTGGGGTGTTAAGGAACCCTAGAATTAGATTGTGAAATTCTGGGGATCTCCACCCTTCTTTCACCCCCCCCTCTCTGTTCCATCTTGCACACCCTCCCTCTTCCCCCCCCCCTTATGCTCACCCTCTCCCCACCTCACACTCTCTCCCCCTTACGCTCTCTCCTTCGCTTTCTCACCTTACACTCCCTCCCTCTTTCCCCCTCACTCTCCCCCTCTATCTTCTCCCCTTACTCTCCCCCCTTACACTCTCTTGCCCCCTTACACCCCCCCCCCCACTCCACACACCTCCCTCTAGCTCTCTTGGAGCCTGACACTCTCACCCTCTTTCCCCCTCTATCTCTGAGTCTGCGCCGGTCTGCAGCTCTCTCCTCCTGTCAGCCGGAAGTTGGACTCGATTTCCGGCGCAGACAAGAGAGAGAGAGGAAGGATCGAAGTTACGGAGATGCTGCTGAACTGTGGGGCCGTCGGGTCACTGCTGCATGGGGAGCTGCAGGGCCTGGGGCAGCTGGGAGAGTTGTCCCAGCTCTTCCCCTCACTGGAGGCTGTGGAACCCCTGTTGAAAATCACTGCACTAGTATGTGCACTGCCACTGCTACCTACATTATATATAAGATAGCAGCATACAATAATGATACTGACATTATTTCTGACAACACATACCTCTCTGGCCTGCTAAACATGTAAATAATTCATGTTTCACAGTACATTTTATATCTAATGAAAAGGTGTGACTTATCATTGCCTGTAGGTTCTGAATTCATTTGTTGTCTGTTTATTCCTGTATTTATAGTTTCATGATGATCAGTCAAGAGACATTAAAAAGCACCAATGTTTTTTGTTCAATGACAAACTTCAATTTTAGTCTTATATTTGACTAAGCCACACTTGTTGTTTTGACTTGCTATCTTTTAAAAATATATTTTCATTTTCAAACTCCACACCTACAATAAACCTTGGTCAAATATTCTGTGCCAATAAAAAGAAATCTATGTATTTGCTAGTAAGGTAGGCTCAGGCAGAGGAAGTAACCCAGAATCTTCGTCATAACTCAGCTGTTTTTTGAGCTGGTTAATTTCTTCTGTAAGGTTATATGTATCTTCTCAAAGTGATGTGTGCATAGCCTTGTACTAGGGTTCAATTCTATATACACTGGTAGCCAAGGTTAATACACTCACTCATAGCGCAGAATATCGCATTATAATGCAGAATATCCCACTGTAACGCCTCAGTGGGTGCAAAAAACGTTGCTACATCTGCATTCCGAAGCGACCACGCTAAGTGTGAGTGACTGAACTTCAACAGACCGATGTATGTGACATTAAAATGCACGATATAGTAGAGATGTTATTCAGATGCCTCACATCTGTTGCATTTTGCACAAGGTGCCAAATAAAAGTACAAAAAACCCCCACTTTTCAAAGTCAAGTTATTATGTAACCTCTGAAGGTTTCAAGTAATTTTCCACTTTTGCCAGTTCCTCACATCGCTTTACAATAATAATAAAAAAAAAATGCATATCCCAGAACCACATCTTCTCGAATTAAAGAGGGAGATGAGTCACTGTCTCCTGTTAAGTCCTAATAGAAAATGTATAATTGAATTTGTTCTGTTAACTTTTCTTAGGTTATTTAATTTTATTAGATTTCTCATGCTGTTTTCTTTTAACCTATTCCCGGCTCGGTGGGTGTCCCACACAAATGTGTTCGTGCACTGCTGGCTTCTGTAAAAGAAGCCAGGTTTATCCAGTTGCAGACATGAATACATAGAATGGTTGGTAGCAAAGTATAATGAATAGGGCTGCTCATCGATGAGAGACGTTCCAATGGTGTCAGAGAGAACAAAGCTTGAACTGTCTCTTATGCCACTGATGGACATTCCCTTTTATGCATGTTATGTTAAATATTAGTCCTTCTCTCTACTATTCTGCCCAACTCGTGTCCCATACCGCTGCCACGTATTCCCACCTTTCCACATGACGCAAACATCCCCACAGTCCTTCTCCCCATGCGTTTTGTTGGCACTTGCCTACAAATTCATAAACATTTTTTTTTAGCATTTCAAGGTAACATTGATGTTTAGTTATTGACGACACCAGATGATCACTTTGTTGCTAAATACAGGTAACATTCTTATTTATTAGAAGGAGCGGAGAATGACCTGTGACGGTTTTAGAATTTTCACGCCCTTAGGCACTTGCCTTTTTGCCGCCCTAGCCTCCTCCTCTTGCTGCGTCCCGACGCCACGTGGCGACGCATGTCCATGCCAACCCTGTGACGTCACATCATGGCAACGTGTCGCCACAGCATTTGACATGCGATGCTGCAGAAGGAAGAGGGTGATGCTGCAGAAGGATGAAGGCAACACTGCAGGAGGTGGTAAGAGGCCTTTACAGAGGTCCCACTCTTCCCCTCTGCAATCAGTTTAATTGTTAAAGGGAAGAGAGTGGGGCCACTGTAATCGCAGTACCGCCCCCCCCCTGAAATTTGCCGCCCCCCTGAAATCTGCCGGCCTGGGCCTAGTAGGCCTAAGCCTAAATATGAGCCTGAGTATGGCACGTAAATTAAGTCTCCAACACTCACTTCTTTTCTTCTTTCGCCTTTCTACAGTATCATGCAACCTTCAATCAGACAAGTGATCTGGAGGAAATACTGTGGGTTCCAGAGGGGAGCAGCTCGCACAATTGCTCAGACTAGAGAGGTTTGCCATATACTGGAGGCTCCAGACACAGATGGCTGTAAGGCATTGCATGTACCTGTGATGGTAAATGAAGTCATTGACTGTTTGGCACCCCAAAAAGGCCAGGTGAGTCCTATTTATATTCCATTAGTATTTGAGAAAATTATTGAATTATTTGTTATCTTTGGTTCTTCATCGTTGGTACAGTAAAGCCATGCGCACTATATGTAAATGAAATCACAAACGCATTTTAATTACTGCATTGGAAAGCTGATGTTTCAGTACACAAAGTACCTTCATCAGAGGCAGCATTAATATAACAAGTGTACAATATATATATATATATATATATATATATATATATATAATCAAAAAATAAATAGATGATACCGTTCTGTGGCTAACGAAATGCTTTTATTTGTGCGAGCTTTCGAGATACACTGATCTCTTCTTCCGGCGATGTTACAATGAATGAAGCAAGGATAACTTGAAAACAGTGTCTCTTGGAATGTTATCTGTGCTTGTCCTTCCCCCGGTGTGGATGTGTTTTATGGCTAGAGGTGTCAAAGGGTAACTGAAAGCAAGTGAAGAAAGAGTGTGTATGTGTATCAGTGTGAATAAAAATGAATGGAGAGCCCACAGTATAAACAGTGCTCTACACAAGGTGTGTGTGGAGTGAGAGGGATATAAATGGTGTGGGTGGGTGTGGAAATGTGAGAGTTTGTAGCACAACTAAAAGTGTGTGTGGATACTATGTGGTCCCTATTGGTGTATATGGATGGAGAAATAAGGAGTATTAGTATGTGTGAGAGACAGCTGTGTGTGCATACATATAGCACAGTATGTACAGACATGGCCTTTAGCGCTCATGGAAAGAGAGTTCGCTAGTGTCAGTAATGACTCATAAAATTTCGATCTCTGTTTAGGCCACTGCTAAGTGTCCCGAACAGTTGCATAAATTTGTATTCATGCAACCGTCTCTCTTTCGGGGTTTTAAGATTACCTTTGAGTATGGCAACCCTCAGATCGTCAGAGAAATGTTCGCCAACAGGACTGTCTCTTGTTCCGCGTGTGATGCTGTGGCGATGCATGTTCATTCTCTTGTTTAGCCCCTGTCCTGTCTCACCTATGTAGTAGCAGCCCCCTGGGCATTTCATGCACATGATGAGGTACACGACATTGCTGGAGGAACAGGTGAACCCTCCTCTGATTTTGTATTCCCAATTCTTGTGTGGTATTTGTATTGTGTCCGCTGTGTAGAGCATTGCGCATGTTTTGCATCTTGGGTCCTGGCATGGTTTTGTCCATCTGTCACTTGAAACCCCTTACATACCTTCGCTACATCGATGACATCCTCCTGATTTGGACCTCTGGCGAACAGGACCTCCTACAGTTCTATGACAACTTCAATACTTTCCACCCGACCATCAACCTCAAACTCACCCATTCCCCGGATGAAGTACATTTTCTAGACACCACCATTACTATAAAGAACAACCAACTACAGACTTCTGTATACCGCAAACCTACAGACAGAGCCAGCTATTTGAGGGACAACAGCTTCCACCCGACACACACCAAACATGCAACCATCTACAGTCAAGCCATACGATACAACCGGATATGCTCCGACACAGCAGACAGAGACCAGCGGATTAAAGCCTTGAGATCAGACTTTATAAACCGTGGATATAACCACAGAATTGTAGACCAGCAAATTCACAAAGCCACCAGAATACCAAGAAGTGATCTCCTTGAATACAAACAGAAGGAGACAAGCGACAGGGTTCCTTTGGTGGTCACATATAACCCACACCTAGGAGCCCTACGCAAGATCGCCAGGAAACTACAACCCATCCTCCAGGAAGATACAAGACTGCAACAGGTCTTCCCTGAAGCACCCTTATTATCATACAGACAACCCCATAATCGCAAGAATATTATGGTGAGGAGTAAAGTATTCAGCAGTACAACTGAATGCGGGACAAAACCATGCCAGGACCCAAGATGCAAAACCTGCGCAATGCTCTACACAGCGGACACAATACAAATACCACACAAGAATCGGGAATACAAAATCAGAGGAGGGTTCACCTGTTCCTCCAGCAATGTCGTGTACCTCATCATGTGCATGAAATGCCCAGGGGGCTGCTACTACATAGGTGAGACAGGACAGGGGCTAAACAAGAGAATGAACCTGCATCGCCACAGCATCACACGCGGAACAAGAGACAGTCCTGTTGGCGAACATTTCTCTGACTCTGGCCATAAGATGAAAGATCTGAGGGTTGCCATACTCAAAGGTAATCTTAAAACCCCGAAAGAGAGACGGTTGCATGAATACAAATTTATGCAACTGTTCGGGACACTTAGCAGTGGCCTAAACAGAGATCGAAATTTTATGAGTCATTACTGACACTAGCGAACTCTCTTCCCATGAGCGCTAAAGGCCATGTCTGTACATACTGTGCTATATGTATGCACACACAGCTGTCTCTCACACATACTAATACTCCTTATTTCTCCATCCATATACACCAATAGGGACCACATAGTATCCACACACACTTTTAGTTGTGCTACAAACTCTCACATTTCCACACCCACCCACACCATTTATATCCCTCTCACTCCACACACACCTTGTGTAGAGCACTGTTTATACTGTGGGCTCTCCATTCATTTTTATTCACACTGATACACATACACACTCTTTCTTCACTTGCTTTCAGTTACCCTTTGACACCTCTAGCCATAAAACACATCCACACCGGGGGAAGGACAAGCACAGATAACATTCCAAGAGACACTGTTTTCAAGTTATCCTTGCTTCATTCATTGTAACATCGCCGGAAGAAGAGATCAGTGTATCTCGAAAGCTCGCACAAATAAAAGCATTTCTTTAGCCACAGAACGGTATCATCTATTTATTTTTTGATTATTAAAGCTCGGCTAACACGGTACTGATACCTCTACATGGATATATATATATATATATAAAAAAAAAAAAAAAATATATATATATATATATATGCGCAATCCTACATAGCAATTGAAAATATAGGGAAAATTTATTGTAAAACAACAAAGGCTTGGTTACTGGACATAAATACTAAAAATACACAGACAATAAATGTATATATATAACAAACACAATTAGAGGGGTAATCCAAAGAAAAATAAATTGGTAAAATAACAAATAAAATGTCCTAAAAGTCTATTGTGGAGGAGTGTAGTGCAGATGATGAATCACTTGTAGCATAGAAGGTTCTTCTTAAAGTCAAGTGTACACGTTTTCCAACCTCACAGGGTTCGTCTTCAAGTCCCGGTGTACAAGCTTTCCAACCTCACAGGGTTCTCCTTCAGGTACTGTGTACAAGCTTTCCAACCTCACAGGGTTCTTCTTCAGGTACTGTGTACAAGCTTTCCAACCTCACAGGGTTCTCCTTCAGGTACTGTGTACAAGCTTTCCAACCTCACAGGGTTCTTCTTCAGGTACTGTGTACAAGCTTTCCAACCTCACAGGGTTCTTCTTCAGTTCCCGGTGTACAAGCTTTCCAACCTCACAGGGTTCTTCTTCCGTTCCCGGTGTACAAGCTTTCCAACCTCACAGGGTTCTTCTTCAGTTCCCGGTGTACAAGCTTTCCAACCTCACAGGGTTCTTCTTCTGTTCCCGGTGTACAAGCTTTCCAACCTCACAGGGTTCTTCTTCAGTTCCCGGTGTACAAGCTTTCCAACCTCACAGGGTTCTTCTTCCGTTCCCGGTGCACAAGCTTTCCAACCTCACAGAGTTCTTCTTCAGGCTTAAGTGTACACATTTTCCAACCTCACCGGTTACTTAAATAGGTTTGGGTAACACCTAGCCTACATTTCTCAATACTGTACGTCTTTGTCTGAGGCTTCTGAATGATCTTCGTATTTAGGATCCAAGTTTACCATCCACATGTGAGCACGTGCAGAATACACTGGTCGAACATTTTCAAGGCACAGTGGAATGTTTTCTGACAAGTAGTCACTGTTGATTTTGATTCCTTTTTCTTCTCAATTTTTTTTTTTTTTTAAATTATTCAATTGTTGCTCGATAAAGCTTTAGTGACGGGCACTCCCTTCCCGATCCTTCTCTTGGTTGTGTCTTTATGTAATCTAATGGTTGATGTGGCTTTCTCGTAATGTTCCTAATTATTTCAATGTACAACAATTTGTCTTTTTAATGTGTTTAAAAATGCTGAAGTATAGACAGAATCAAATGCTTTTTCATAATCTATGAATCCTAAGGTGAGTGCTAGATCACATTAATTACTTCAGGAAATCACCCCTTGTATGACATGGACATGGTCAATTGTGTTGTACCTAATACAAAATCCCGCTTGGTCTCTAGACTGGGTAAAGTCCAGGGTCTGTTGCAGCCGATTAGTGAGTATCTTCATAATCTTGTAAATTTTTGGAAGTAGACTGATTGGTGTGTAGTTCTTGAGATCTTCTTTGTTCTTCTTTCTTGTGGATGAGGATAACTCCATTTTGGCATTTCCTGTTCTTCAAGCATCATGTAAAGCATTTTGCATGGGGTTTCTCTTCTTCCCCAGGTTCTTTCAAGATTTCAGTTATAATTTCATCTTCCTCGGGGCTTTCCCATTCTTCATTGATTGATTATATTCCTTTTGCCACTTCTTCTGGAAGGATGCATAGATGTAACAGATGTTATCGCATTCATGGGTGCAATAACTCATTACTCCTGCCCCCTTTTTTGCACACACCTTTATTCAAAGGTAATGGTGTCTCTTGGTGCGCTGTGTTACGCGACAATGCGTCAACGGGAGCAATTACATGGTTGTTGGTGGTCTCTTCTCGCTCTTCATGTCTTTGATTATGCCCTCTGTTATCTGTGTTCATTTACCGTAGAAGTCCTCAACTGTCTTTATAATAATTGCTGTCTTTTATTGTGGATCGATTGTCTTGTTTGAGTGAGAGGTCTTGCTTCTTCCCAATCATGTCACTGCTTCATCTTCTTTATAAACCTTTTTATCTTCAATAGTCTCTTTCACCCCTTCGCAGTTACATTTTCTTACATCTTTAGTTATACACTTTCATTCCCTCAAATCAGTATCTGATGCTTAAGGCCGCGCGTATAGTGCCCACGACGCGATGGGTGACGTCACCCGTCGTCGCTAGCGAAAGTTATATTTCGCTTTGCAGCGGCGTCGCGGGCGTACTGGCATTTGATTGGTTCAGGGGCTTGCACATGAGGCGACAGCCTTTGAAAAATCAAATATTGCCAGCTACCAAAATTTGCAACGCTCCGTCGCATTGTCGCTGTCGCGCTTACTATAAACGCACGCGGCGGCAATGCATTTGTTTTTGGGCGACGTCACCCGTCGCGGGCACTATATGCGCAGCCTTAAAGTGGGCTGGAAGTGGCAACAGGAATCCAAAAAGATACAGGCGTCCCTCGATATACGGCATTTCGCTATTACGAAATGTATAAATTAGGGAAGAAATGTTAAATTCACATTTTATGGAATTTTGAATCTCTAAACCAGGCCTGCACAACATGCGGCCTGCCGGGGCACCCCGTGTGGCCCGCGACGGACCCCCTTAAAATCTCCCCCCCCCACTTACCTCCCCTTGCCTGGTAGGGAAAGGAGCGCGCTCCAGCAGTGTCTGTGAATCTGTGCTCTCCCCCCTAACCTCCCTCCTCCCTAACCTCCCTCCCCCCTCCGCCTGCTCCAGCAGGGGGACGCGCGCTTGCACTATAGCGCGACCCGGAACTTCCGGGTCTGCTGCTAGAGCGCGCTTCCCTCACCCTGCCGCCATCACAGTTGCCGCTGCCATCCACCACCTCCTCTGTTGCCTCTGTTGCCGCCGCCGCGACGCCACCTCTGTCCGCCGATGCCTCCTCTGTTGCCGCCACCGCCACCATCACCTCTGCTGTCGCCACCGCCAACATCAGATAAGCATGGAGGGCCCATTCAAACCACACCAGTGGGGGGATGCTGACAAGGGGGGGGGATGCTGACATTTGGGGGGGTGGGTTGTTGACATTTGGGGGGGATGCTGACATGGGAGGGGGGGATGCTGACATGGGAGGGGGGGATGCTGACATGGGAGGGGGGGATGCTGACATGGGAGGGGAGATGCTGACATTGGTGGGGGAGGGGGGATGCTGACATGGGAGGGGGGATTCTGACGGGGGGGAGAGTGATGAGAGGTATAGGAGGGGGAGAGGGATGTGAGGTGCAGGGGGGGGAAGAGTGATGGGAGGTGCAAATTGATGATGAGAGGTGCTGGAGGAGAGATGATGATGATTTTACCCGTGCGGCCCGAATTTTTTTTCCTTGGAGCAGTTCAGCCCTTCTCACTTTACGAGTTGTGCAGGCCTGCTCTAAACGATCTTTTTTTGGGGTGGGGAGGGATCGTGCAATGCTCAGTCTACCATTTGTAGTTTACCATTTGTCACAGCACAGTTCATACGGCTCTAGGTCATTTGTGTGCACTTTTCATACTGAACTGGCTTCCCCATGCTCTTCATTTTGACAGTTCCTATTAATATTTTATCATACAATTATCAATTTCCCAATAAATATGTGCTTAAAAAAAGTTTTGCCTTATTCTGCTTAATTCTATTATTGGTAACATTGTGCACATTTCTATCACAGCTGATAACATTTTCAACAAATCTTCGTAGTACATTATACATACATATTAAGGAATCACATTCTCTTCTCATATCATTACAAGCCACATTATAGGTTAACAATATGAATAAGTTCCTCCGATTTACATTTCAGTTTGTGGTCCTCATAGAGCAACTTATAGATTTCTGGTTAAGAGACATTCGCTTTTACACATTGTCGACGTCATTCTGGCTTTATTTTCCTAATTTTTTAACTCGCTGTCAAACTTTTTTGGTTAATATTTAAATTTACATTAAATTTAAACTTTAACAACTCCCCCCCCCCTAACTACAATGTCTATCTCTTTGCATTTTATATATCAGTTGTTCAAAGTTATCTTTTGTTCTCTAGGATTTGACCTCATATTGGTATTGGATTGGTATTGTATTTTTCTGATTAGAAACCATGTCGTGTCCGCAATCATTTTTTCAATGGCTGTCTTGGACTTGTCCACTTAAAGAATTAATGAACCATCCCCATTTTTGGAATTTTGGCTGTATATGGAAGCTCACCTCTATTTTGTTCATGGACATCAATGTTAAATAGATATGTCTTGACTATATCGAATGTTGGGGGTAATGGGGATATCCATTGCGACATGATTGATTTTGTAGCTGCTAGTTGCACCATTTCAGAAGCCTCGACTGCCCTAGTTGTGTTGCCTTCCTCCTCTAGCCATAGTGATTTTTTTAGTACTTTTTTAATATAGTCCATAATTTCATCCCAGAAATGTTTCATGGGGCCACACAACTATAGGCAGTGTTTTAAGACTCGCCTTCAACGTTTGACACTTGGGTTATTGATTGTTTTTTCTTGTTGATGGGTGAGGACTTGTTGAAAGCAATATATACCCTGTTCGTTATTTAAAATTGGATTTCTCTCCAAGTCTCCGATGGGGTAAATTTCTATATATGTTTGTTAATCCTACTAGAAGTTCATATATGTTCTGTATTTCTGGGAAGTCTTTCTGCCATGCTATTAAGATGTTCTGTAATATTCGCTCGTGTCCATCATCCCTCACTAAATTGTACAATTATGCAATATTGTCTATTTTCTCTTGTAGGGTAAAAGTAATGATCAAATCTGTTGTTCTGTAATATGCGTTTCCTAGAATTTGGCATTTTTTCCCGTAGTCACTACACATGTTTCCGCAGCATCCTTTGACACATCACACAGCCAGTTGAATCAAGGTAAGTGGAGTGTTGCAGACGCCTCACGCGATACCCTGGCATTAAATTAAATGCCATGGGGAAGCGCGCAAGGCTTCTGCAACCGCCCACGCCCTCCTAGACAAATCTCCCCCGTTTGTGCACCGCTGGTCTAGCACTTAGCCAATAGGAAGCCGCACGGGATTACGTACCGGCTTCCTATTGACCAACAGGAGCTTTGAACAGCGGCCACTATGGGATCCCTGATAACGAGCAGATCGGCTTCCGGCACCCACTACGGAGGTAAGTACCCGACAGCAGGAGGTCCCTGGATCTGGAATTAATCGGGATTCAGCTCTGGAGACCCCCTCATTCAATTCTCTCTCTCTCTCTATCTCTCTATCTATATGCCGTCGTCATAGATGGTTTCTTTAGAAGTGCGGTCATATACAGCATTTAAAAAGACAGGAGTTCTTAAAATTGTCTCTCTCTTTAAGTTAAAGTCCAAGGGTGTCACTGTATGGTAATATATTCAGAGTTCACTAATTGCGGTGTACAGGCTTCATGTACTTAATATTCAACACTTCCCATTGAAACCGATGGGCAAAATGCTGCAGAGCAAGCGTGTGAAACCTGGCTCAATAGAGCCCTTAGTGACTGGTTTTAACTGCTGTCAAGTTCCCGTGCTTCCATTGTGCTGACAGCTAAAGCTGAACCTCTGCCCACCTTTGTGTGTGTCTGGTGCAGAATGTACGTCAAATGCTGGAGAGATGGGACAGACTTACCAGTTCAGCTATGAGTGGGCTAGAAGCCGAGTAGTAAAACAGCTAAGCCTCAAAGATGACTATCTTCCAGATGTGACTTCCCTCAGTTTATAAACTGACAGTTTTCTGCATAGTATGTGTGGGTGGTTGTGTGTATGCTGAGTTATTTTCCCTGTTTTTGTGTATTGATTTATTTGGAAGCACAAATTGTACCAGTTTTTTTTTTTTTATACTAACAAAATGATGAAATGTTAGTGTTTTAAAACAAAATCTGTCTATACCCAAATAAAGTTATTTGATGCATCAGTATCTGTGATTTTATTGGAGATATTGTATATATAAATGGCAATTCCTCTCCTTAGAAAATTATATCCAAGAGAAATAATTTGAAAATTAATTGACATAAATATTCCATACAGTATGTGCAACTTTATTACACCACAAACGATGTCCGTGGTCAAACTGCATAACATGAATCATAAAAACAAGAAAATGGGGGTGCAAACACAACCAAACCAATGTAATAAATGTGAAAAATGAATGGCTTACAGTGGACAACTTTGAACTGGAGTAGGAAACTTAGAACTGGATATGAAAGGACCTTAAATTGGAAGAAAAGGGAAAAAACACAATAGTGTATTTCTGTAAAACCATATATTTAGGTAGAGAACAGGTGTGCACTCACAAATGTAATTCCTTGAATAGCAATGCAGGGAATTTGGCTTGAATCAAGTGTCCGTAAGAATCGGTCTGCTTTGGCTTATTAAGCCGTGTCCTCACTGTTCTATCCCGCTTCTGAAATTTTCCTCCGGCCAAGCCGGTCACTTCTCCGGCTTCCGGATAGGCTGTTTGGAGGAGACAGGAGCCGTGCAAGCACTGTACAGCACGGATGGACACTGAGACACTGATGCTTCCAGCAGTCATCCAACGCATTTCGCTAGTGGTGGAGCTTCCTCAGGGATTGTATACCAACAAAATGAAGACATTTTAGTGTTTTAAAACAAAATATATCTATACCCAAATAAAGTTTTTTGATGCATCAGTATCTGTGATTTTATTGGCGATATTGTATATATAAATGGCAATTCCTCTCCTTAAAAAATATATCCAGGAGAAATCATTTGAAAAGGAATTGACAAATATGCCACATGTGCAACTTTATAACACCGCAAACGATACCAGAGGTCAAACTGCATAACATGACCCATGTCTGGATCTACCCGTCTTACTGTAGATTCTTAGACGGTATTTTTTTTAAATTCTAGTTTCTGAGTCCCCAAGTGCTGCACTTTTGCCATGGTATATAGCAGAGCTGCTCAATTCCAGTCCTCAACAGTTTAGGTTTTCAGGATATTCCTGCTTCAGTACATGTGGTGCAGTCTTCGATTGAGCCTCTGATTGAGCCACCCGTGCTGAAGCTGGGGTATCCTGAAAACCTGACCTGTTGGGGGAGGAGGGGGGGGAAGGGGGCTTGAGGACTGGAGTTGATCACCACTGGTATAAAAACCCCAATATATGTCCCTCTGAAGTAGCTGTAAGTGCACTGGTGTAAAGGAACAAAGCTGTATATATCTTTTATTTTTAGAATGCAGTAGACATTTAGCAAGCGATGAGTAACTTACTTTCATTGGGATTAAACTCCAGTCTGCGAGGGAAAATGATGAGACTGTTATTATAGCTTGAAGATGATTAATTTGAGCTGGAAAGTTTTTTAATAATGGTCTGCTTCGGTCATAGATATGTAAACTGTATTAAATTAGACAGCTACAATTTATAAAGTCTGCACTGTTACCTAATTAATTTGTCGGGACCTCCATTTAGAAATGAACTGAACACTGAAAGTAATATTTCTCTAGATCAGAGGTGGCAAACTCTGGTCCTCAAGGGCCAGAAACAGGCCAGGTTTTATGGATATCCCTGCTTCAGCACAGTTTGCTCAATCAGTGGTTCAGTCTTTGACTGAACCACTGATTGGCCACCTGTGCTGAAGCAGGGATATGATAACCTGACCTGTTGGTGGCACTTGAAGACTGGAGTTGCCTCCCCCTTCTCCCCTCTGATATAGTGTCTTGTGGCTTGGCACTACTTACTGAATATGGTCCGTAAGATTGACACCCTGCTCTAGATTGTAAGCTCCTAGGACCAGGGCCCTCATCACTTCTTTGTTTCTGTTTGTCCTTATTTGTATGCAACTATGTTTGAGTAATTAGCACATCTCCGTCCCCCCATTTTACCACGTGGCGGAATATGTTGATGCTTTGTAAATAAACTATGATAGTACAAGGAAGGGGACAAGTCGGCTCAGGGAGTCTCAGGATCTGCCCACTGTAGCCACACTTGCCCACCCCACTGTTTCTCTCCACTAACCTATAAAGGGACTGAACCAAACTGCTCAAGGCGGTTATGCTTCCAAACTGAGGAACATACCGGATGTCTCTTCAGGGTTACATTTGCACATAGGGTTAAAAAGCTTCCTTAAAGGAGCAGACAATGTGGGGTTTGTTAATAGGTGTGAGGTAGGGGCTCTCCAGAGCTGAACCGCGTTAATGTCGGGTATGGGGACCCCCTGCTTCCCGAGATACTTCCTCCCCACCCTCCCCGGTAGCAGCTCTGCAGGTTTAAAGGTCCTAGTCATGTGGGCCAATAGGAAACCACAAGGGATGACTCACGACTTCTTATTGGCCCGCGTGACCCAGGATATTTTAGCCACGATTTATTTTTGCCACAAACAGCCCCGGCTGAGCTGCCAACCGCATCTCCTACGGAGGTAAGTATCTCTGGAAGCTGCAATTAACGGGTTCAGCTCCGAAGACCCCCTGCTTCAATCCTATATATAAGGATTAGACCTACACTACTGGGACTGATATATCGGATGAAGGCCTTGAGGGACATGGAGACTTGACCTTGCACTCAAACTGATGGACTGTAGTTAGGTGAGTCCCAGCCTGTAGGCTCCTTCTTCAGAGGCCAGTTTTACTAAAGTATGTAATACCAGAGTAATGCCAACAGAATAAAAAACGCCCAGTTCTGTGGCTATTAAAAATGTTCATTTGGATTCTGAAGATTTGATAAAGATTTGATAAATCCAAAACTCCGACAACATTTGATGTTGGCAGCATTATGATGAGTCATTTGTTATTTTTAGAATGAGACGGCCACCATTTCTTTACCAACCACACATTCTGTATTCAGTACTCTAGCCAGTAGGAAGGGCAATATAAAAATGAGGTTGGATTGCAAGTACCTCTAACCCTTGAGCTTTCCCCCCATGGGCAGGTGATGTGCCTGACCTAGTGTAACAAAACGTGTATGTAATTTGGCAGAGCTCAGTGGCTATACTCTACTCTAGTCATAAATCATGCATTTAAAAAGGCAAACTCCATTTTAAAGCGGCAGTCCACGCAGGCCACTTTTGTCTGACTGAGCCACTGATCGAGCCACTTGTGCTGCAGCAGGGATATCCTGACCTGTTGGTGGCCCTTGATGACTGGAGGCTCCCGCTCCTGCATTACACCGCACCTCCAATGCCGATGGCGATTAAGGAAGCTTAGGACCGTCTTAAGAGATATTCACCCCAATTGATTGAGTGGTTAACTTTCTCTTTTTTTTTTTGGGAGGGTTTAATTAACTGAACCTGAGGATCCCCCAGAGCTGATCCATTGTCTTCTGACTTCCAGGGATTTCACTCCTTTTGCCTGGGAGGAAGGGGACAGAAATGTTTTCCTCCCGGAAAGAAAATGCCACCCTGGCCATGCTTGAACCATGTAGGTCAATAGAATCTGCAACATTATCCGGATATGACATAGCAACCTTTTATTGGTGACTCGATGGCCATATTGGTAGTTTTTGCTGTCATCAATGTGTGTTAATCATGGCCTTTATGTGCACTTAAAAATACTAAGACTCTGGGGGTTTACAGCTGGGATAATGTGTAGGCTCCAGGATGGGGCTATAAAATGTATCTGTGTGCCAGAGATACCTCTGGGCCATTTGCTTATGGCTAAGCAACATCAACCCTGTGTGTTCCAGGAAGAATTATAACAATGGCCCATTCCTAGTTTTACATGAGGTGTTACAGCTCCATCCCAAAAACGTTAACATTTTTCTTACCCAGCCTTTCTTTTGTTTTATTTGACCAGTCTACTGACCCGTCTAATGAAACATTATCAGTATATCTCTTTTGGCAACTTTTATAGCTGTATTGTATGTGAATCGATCCAGTTTATAGGGAAGATTAGCATTGGTATTTTTTTTATATATCAAGTAAAATCTTAAATTTTTCCCCCTGCAATTATTACAAAACTACCCACTGATATACTGTATATATATATATATATATATATATATATATATATATATATATATATATATATATATATAAGCAATACGATACCGTTTGAGCGAATATCAGAGGCAGCACTCCACAAAGTTGTCAAAAAAGTTTTGTATTTAGTGAGACATAGATATTCGCTCAAATGGTATCGTATTGCTTATTTTATTTATATAGGATTTGCACCCACCTTTATCTACCTGACGGAGTGCCTTGTTCTCATCTATTCACTATATATATATATATATATATATATATGTATGCAATGTGTTTTTTTGTTTTTTTTTGGTAAATTCTCATTCATTTTGTATTTTGACTGTTTATGGGTGCACCCATAAATATATCTACAGTATATTGACTTTTTCTACATACAGTATTTTTAGAAAGTAAGGAAAACCAATAAATAAAGCCGTTTTTAAGTTATTTTCCCATGCCAGCTATTGAAAAGAGGTAGAAGGTGTCAGTATATTCAACTTGCTGCACTGTGAACTAAATGTTAGAATAATTCCACACAGGTGAAAAATGGCACAAATAGCAATTGCCACCTTTTAATTAAATTGGTTTTGTTATCTGAAAAACACATGTAAGAAAAGTTTTGAAGATGGCTAGGTGCCGATGTTTTGATGGTTTTATTACTTAGAAGAAGAAAAAAAGAATCTGTGTTTAGGTTGTACAGAGAAGAATAGATTCTTGACTCACCTTAGAGCTAATTTCCTAGGAAGTCAATAATCCTAACAGAAATGAATCAAAAATCACAAGCAGGGGCCAGATAGATGCTGAGAAAATCCTGTAATAAAGTTGGTTGATAATAATCCACTTTTGAACAATTGCTGGTTTTATTCCTTTATATTCATTAGATTCAATTTATGCAGGGGAGGGGGAGCGGGAGGTGTAATGAGCAGAAATAGCGTGGCAGTCATTTTGAGAGCGAATTAATTTGCAAAAAAACTATAGTAAAGTTAACCTTATGGCTGGGAGCCACAGAATTGAAACCACGGGTCAGTGGTTTGAATGTGGGTGTCCCTTGCAAAGACTACATCATGAAAATATAAGTGTCTGTAACAGCCCTTCCCCCCTCCCACACCCCTCCCCCCTAAGGGAGACTTGGCCCGATATGTCCTGGAACTCAAATCGGCATGAAGTTCCTGACGCCACCGCTGTATCGGTTCCGGAGCTGCCAAAATCCCTTTACCAGGAGATAGTACCAAATGTCCTGGTACTCTTTTCGTCTTGCAATCCCAGCCACAACCGCTACGTTCACTTTTCAGGACTTGGCCCGAAAAGGGGGACTCGTTGGTATTTCTCCGAGAGCATCTTTTAGTTATTTCGAATTTGCCGCTGCTGTCTTAGCGCTTAGAATCTCGCGAACGGATTCACTGCTGGGTTTCTTATAGTATTTCAACTTCATTCATCAAATATTCCAGCCAATCTGAGCGTGGGAGAAATCCTTACCAGCCAATCAGAGCGTTGCCAGTCTATCTAAGCCGGGCAAGTACGGATTCGGATTCTGACAAGGGCATGGGCCAACCTGGCACCTCTGCCACTTGTCAGTCAGAAGCCACCCGCTGAGTTAGGCTCCTCCCAGTCTGGCTTGGGGCAAGTGGTGGTCCGAGATCGCCATTCATCCCAGGACGTGGGTACTTGCGCATAACTCCGGTGCCCAAATTGCTTTCACACCGTGCCAACCTCTGAGGCTTTCATGTCCGGGACCCAAGCAGACTTGGTGGCACCAGGCATGGTAGCCAAATGGTCTCTCGGAACCACGGACCTGGAAGTCCCCAGCTCATATACTGTGCATAAGCATTGCTCCATAAACATAATGTTAATAAAAAATATTTTCACATTTTTCTTCTAAGTCCTTTAGTTACAGGGATTGACTGAAAAGACGAACACGTTCATTTTAAGCAGACCTAGCCCAGCCTATAGTGAAAACTGTTTCTAAGTAGAACGAAATAATGCTTAGGTTCATTTTCAGGGCTACATTCAAAATACATTGAAACCTGGACTTAGACTTAATCATATCCTCCCAACCTTATGGATGGTTGGAGCAATCCAGAACCCCTATAGAGGCTCTGGTGATCTGGGCATATACTGGGGGACCCCCAGTAACTTTGGGACCCCTGACTGTACCTGGGATACACATATTCTTATGCCCCCATTTACCTTTCTGCTCTGTGCTGAAGTAGGGAAACCTGGCGGTGAGTGTCGTAACTGTTTTCAACAGAGAATTTTGACCAGGGTGTTGTGTCTATATGTCCCTGAGGAATCTGACCTGATTCACGGATACATTTTTGGGGTGGCCAACAACTCTGGACCCCGGTTATCTAGACACAATCTGATCACACTATTACCGCAAACCCTCCCCCCCTTGAAACTCATAGCCTCTCAATCAACACTGGTTAGCACTCCTGGAAAGGTAAAACGCACACAAATTCTTTATTGTCATACAATCACATCCATTTCATGTACAACAAACTGGGCCAAGAGTTGACACTCTAAACCCCACATTATGGCTCAGAGGTAACAAGCCGGGCATAATACCTTTATTGATGTCCTGGTTACTCCTTCACCGTCACCCCCCAACCATCTCTAATAGCGTGTCTGAGATGAGATGCATTGTAAGGAACCCCAACCCTCTCTAATAGTGCATATGAGATCAGATGCATTGTAAGGACCCCAACCCTCTCTAATAGCGCGTCCATAGTACAGGAGACGGCGCCAATGTACTTATGTATAATGTGTGTGCACAAGCGGGGGGGAGACTGGTGCTTCACGCGTCAAGCAAGTTTGAATTTACGGCGCGACGGCTCGGTCACATGAGCAGTTCGCCCAATGAGGGTGAACCAGCTCTGTGATGACACCCCCCCCTGTTGCCTTTGCTTGCAAGACAGGAAATATCTCCACCGGGATCGCTATCACCAGAAAGGACACAATAGTTGAATAAACAAAGTTTATTCTGGCAAGCCAGCAAACATACAAAATACACAATCACAATGCAACACTCACCAACTGGGGGCCTGCGGGACAAGAATCTAGCCTCAACTAGGTGCAGGGGCCTGCTTCAGTATGCTTGCCCTGAACGTCTTCTTCCCTGGCTTCTCAGTGCTATTCGACCAATAGCACTTTCGAAAAACCCACCAGCCGTTTCTCCGATCAACTTGGATCGTGACGGCGCAGCCAATCAGAGGAGCGGGCCGGCTTAGGAACTCTGGACTGCCCCTCGAAGAGGAAGCTGCTGGCAACCAGGAAATTCGAACTGGCCAATGGGAATCGCACCTACTGGTCTGAGTCCCGACAATGGTTCCCTTGGCCAGCCCCATACCTCCTGCTGGGTAGGTGCCTCCGTGTCTTGGGAAAACAATGGCTCTGCACCGCCGAGAGCAGCTCCCGGACCGGAGTCTCGGCCCTTCCCCGCTCACCATTGTCCCGGTTCTCAAGCCGCTCCCAGTCTCTGTCACGAGCCGGCTTTTCTCCGTAGGCAGCCCAGCTAAGTGAATTACTGGGTCTGCACACGGAGAAATGCGAACAACACAAATTACATTACTGGCTTGCTAACTGTGCATGGACAACCCTCACACAAGGAATTAAAGTGCTTTTTATACATTTCAGTTCCCCAAGACACACCGTTTTCCCCCTTCCAGATATCACACAGTGATTTTCTGGAAGAGGTTACACCAAACATATACATTACATTCAGGCCAAATGAGCCTCACAGAGGCGGCCATTACACACGGTTTCAGGGCAGTTAGCCGGGCTTCATCTTTATTATGTGAGGCTGGCTGCCCCTACTGTGACAGAGGATGTAGAGGTAGGTGGTCTGTAGATGACTGCCACATGTAAAGAGAGAGGGTGGAGAAGCCGGACAGCGTGAACCTCAGAGAGAAAAACAGATGGAGGCATAGGGCGGAGCTAATCTTGGCAGCGGAAGGAGAGGAGACCTACCCCTCCACCCCGGCCATTGGGGCATGGAGTGGGAGAGAAACACAGACCACCATAGGAGACAGCGGCCTCCACAGCAGAGTCATGTTGTGAGGTTTATATTCAATATACTCATAAAGTCTTGATTTTGATAAGCCCTTTCAATTCCAGAAAAAGCAACCATCCATTACACAGCAATCCTTACTAGGCCTCTGAGGGACCGATTAAATAAAGGTACATCGCTTATCACCCTAAGACATTTAGCCAATTATACAATTCGGTCATTTACCTAATTAGTACTGCCCTTTAAAGACAATGGTGGAACTTTCTTTAAAACAATGCATATGCCCACTAAGCTTCACTGTTCTTTATTTCATCTGGTCATCTAAAAATAACATGGGGCTTTTGCTAAGAAGGTCGCTGAATCTGCTTTCTTTTTGATCTTGCATTTTTGCCGGTTCTTGGATATTTCTTCTTCTATTAGAAAAGTTTTGTGCTGGATGAGTCAGCTCACTGAGTCATAGGCAGCGTGAAGCCTGTAGAACTCCAGACTAACTAATTGGAAACAGTCTCAAATTTAATTAAAGCACAGTTGTCAGTTCACTGTTACTGACTGACATCCTACTGAAGTATTTTGTCTCTAGCAAGTTGTTTTAATTGTTGTTTGGTATTTACTTTTTATGTTTAGATCATTGTCTGCAGTGTTAATGATAAGCTGTAGCAATGCCGTTTATGATGGTTGTTCATGTAATTTAGGCATTCAGCAACATTTAGAAATATAATTTTGTGTTGATTGTAAGCTTTTCCAATCTATTACAAACAATTTATTGTCATACAATTTTTCTGCAGGGCACTGACTGTGTATGGGTATAAAGTAGAATCGTATAGTTAAGATTTTGGAAAAATTATCATTTAGATACAGAATCTCCATGTTATTTTATCAAACAATAGGTTTATTGCAAGTTGTGATAACTGAATGAATAAACCAACACAGTAATCCTTGACCCTTGACCATTCCGTTTACTAACCCACCCAAATAAACACAAATACCTTAGTTGGGTACAAATGGTCACAACTTTTTATTAACATAACATCAACATTCCTGGACCTGACCAGCAAGTAGCCACAACCAGTGAACTGGATTATTTTCACCGCCGCTACATTATCCGTTGAGCCCTCTTGGTTCATAAAACCTGGGTCCTTTTTAGGAGTACAGTCTTAGGACTACTGCACCTGGCCCTGACTTAGGTCCTTTGAACCCCTCACCTCCAAATTAACCATCTGGGCAAAACGGACCAGTACGCACCCCTCCATGCCGAGGCCATTTGAACTCTCAAACTTGCCGCTGGCAATAGCAGCTCCGCCTCCTCCAAACCATCCTGCAAACCCATATTAAAAATATGGGACACAGCACACTATCGTCCACCTCCCGTAATGCCATCCAAACAGCTTACCTACTCTGATCTAATTAAAACATTTATTTTAGAAGCAAACCACCTTTGTTGCCTCTAACATCCCCCCAAGCATCTCTGGCGGGACCGGACTCCTCAGGTTTACCCTCTGGGTCTTCTTCCTCCACCCCTTTACCAATCTCTTAATCCCTTAAAATGGTGCTCTACCAGACTGGTTGATGCATGATCACCGAACCTTGCTAAGAAGAAGCCTACTGTTGCCCAAAAGCAATCCTCAGAATCAACACCCCCGGAACCATCCACAATTTCCTGCCACTCCATCCAGTCCCTTATGTAGACTGCCCAGGTTGCTGGTGCCACCAACGGCTTCACTATCTGCACTATCTTCATCAACCTTCCATCCCCGTCTACCTACGCTAACGTGGACAAACCGAACCTATTGAATCTGCTCCCGGGACCAGCTGCCGAAACTAAGAACATTTGTTTTGAAAATGTATCTGCAACTACGTTCTCTATCGCAAGAACATGGCATGTCCTGAACAAGATATGTGGCTATTTAAGAAACACATGCCTTGATAGTCGCACCACCAGGCGGGAACTGGCCGTCAACCTGTTGGTCGCCTTTACTCCCCCAAATTGTTTAACCAAAAGAGGACCTTCCTATCCCTCAGCTCCAATGCCACCACCAGAGGTAACCACACCAAGAAAGTCATGATCCTTCCAGGAAGTCGTCCAGGTAGTGAATCATTGCCGAACTACTAGCTTCCTTACTTATAACCCATCCCACAATGTGCTAAAAGTCTCAAAATAAAGTGAGAAATTAAACGGCGCATTTGCAATACAAATCATTAATTAAATGAAAATCACTGGGATGACAGGCAACAACTGGAAGGCCGATGCCACATCGGTCTTGGCCCTCAAAGAGCAGGTACCAAAACATCTAACCATCTCCAACCCCCTACCGAAGGATGCAAAGGTCACTCGACAACGGTTCCTATTGCTAGCGTCATTCACTGGTGCCCCTCTGGGAAAGACAGGTAGTTGATCATTGAAAAAAAGCCTGGGCCCCTACTTTGCACCACCCTCCAACAGACATCCATGACCCTGGCAAGGGGGAGTTTCCTTAAAGGGGTCCGCCTTGTGCCCCCACATCGCCTCCTCCACAGTTTAACCCTGACTATCCTCAGAGGCTCCCAAACTGATCTCAAATTCCTCAGGGAATTACAAGCATAACAACGTGATATTCACCATTACCTGATAGCCTTGAGCCATAAAAGGGGGTGTGTGGATGGGAACCTTTTTGGGAGGTCATTGGAGGACGGGAGCGGTAAGGCACGAGGCATCCGCCTCTTAAATAACCTCTCCCTCCCCAACGCATCACTCCATGGCCCCTTGGGCCAAGGGTCATGCTTCCCTTCACCTTATTGGTAAGGGTTTTCTTTATATATGCTGCTGTACACAAACGTTTAAGACACCACAAGTCTCTTTTTTAGATATTCTCTACATGTACATTACATTTTACCTCCCTGTGTCCATAAAATGGGCAATTTTTAGTCCCCATAGAATCTCTACCTGTTTATTACCTTTATGTGGATACGCCTGACTCAAGCACTGAGATTACAGTATTACATCATTTTTTCTTTATACTTCATCTTACATTACTCATTACAGTATCTTGTGTATTTGCTCCTATGACATTCTCAACTCTTTCATTCCATGTAGAAATTAAGTAACACTTGTGCTGGATGGAAATTACCTGTGCTTGCAGTGGGACATACCTGTGTTGAATAGAAATACCTGTGTTTGCAGTGGGACATATAAACATCTAAACATTGGTTTATCTTATTAATCACAAAAGATGTCATTTATTTCTACAAACTACATTGAAAGAAATGGGCTAATTAGTCATATTTTAAAGTTACCCTCTAAGTGAGCATTGTATGCATTACGAATTATATACCAATGTCACTATAAAATAATAATAATGATGCAGTCTCTGAATGAGCCACCTGTGCTGAAGCAGGCCTATCCTGAAAACCTGACCTGGTGGTAGCTCTTGAGGACTGGAGTTGGCCACCTTTGGTATAAATAAGGGATTTCAAAGTGCAGTATTTATTTGTTTATAGGGTAGCTAGTATCTATCACAAAGCCATTTATAATTGATACTTTACATGCGAATGAGCTGAAACTCATGCTGTTTGGGTCGGCTCATTTTTTATTTTTTTATCTGTCACATTGATGCTAAAGAAACCTGCATATATTAAAAGACCGATTGCATGTGTGTGAATAACATTTTTAACGTGCTGTGAGTCTACAAAGGTTACAAAATGACTGAAGATTGACAGTAATTGCAGAGTGAGTGCCAGATAAGTGCAGCAGAAGTAAATTACCATTCATTTACAAATTAGTTAATCGCTGTGCAATAGAAAAATATTTCAGATAAATAGTGTTTGTTATGACTAATGAAATTGGGGCATCATTATACAGTATAACTAGCAATCTACAATGATTTTGTAGACAAGCTGAAATGTTTTGTGTTAAGGATATGAATAAAACAAAGTACAGTACTGGTTTTGTATTTTCAATAACTGATGTGGATTGTAATTTTTTTTCATATATTGAGTAACAAACTAAACCAGCACCTGAAGGAAAGTGAGTCTGACACCAAGACGTTTCTCTAAGTAGATTTAATTTTATTTAAGCACAGCACACAATTGGGGCTAATTGTATAGGTTGCCTTGGTTTGATGAGGACAGAGTCAAAGAATCTCTTCCAAAGCACTAGTACTGTATGTAAAAAAAAAAAATAATAAAAAAAAAAACATTTATCCCTACGTCATTCTCATAGCTGTATTTATGTATGTACATCTTTATTTATATAGCACCATTCATGTAGATAGCGCTTCACAGCAGTAATACACGGGATATAACATATAAGGCCTGGGCCATAGAGGTGTGGGGAGAGCGGAGGCGCGCTAACGCTGAGGCTCGCCTGCTTCAGTCAGCGCGATTGCACGGACTTGCAGGCGAGCCAGCGTGCGCGAAGGGAGCCGGGGGGAGGTGGTTGGAGGCGGGGCAGTGACGTCGCTGGGCCAATCGCCCGCGACGCACTGACGTCAATGTCACGGCGCCGACGTCACGGCGCCGTGACGTTGACGCTGCTGTGCAGTGATTGGAGGGTTTTCAGCCGACAGCGCGCTGAAAAACAGCTTGGCGCTCGGCTGAAACCTCCAACGCCTCAGCACGCTTGCGGACGCTCGCGTGAGCCCCCTCTCAAGGCATCCTCATTGAGGATGCAGGGGCTCAGCGCGGAGCGTCCGCACGCCTCAGCACGGCTGGTCCATCTATGGACGCAGCCTAATGGGAATAAGCGCTTCAGACATAAAAGTGACATTTAGGAAAAGGAGTCCCTGCCCCGAAGAGCTTACAATCGAAGTGGTAAGTAGGAAGTATATACAGAGACAGTAGGAGGAAAGTGTGTCTGCAAGGGGCCAAGGTTTATGTATATGAAGATGTATTGTATCAACCAATGTAGATACCCATGTGCCTTAAAAGAAAGGAGGATACATTTGTAAGTAATACGGGATTTAATATGAAGCCAAGAAAGGGATTTCAGCAGGGACGCCGAGAAAGATTTAGGAAAGAGTAAAGTTATTCTAGCAGCAGCGCTCAGGATAGATTGTCGGGGAGACAGGTGAGAGGCAGGAAAGCTGGACAGCAGGAGGTTACAATAGTCGAAATGGAAGAGAATGAGGGCCTGTTTTATTAGTAAAGCAACAGAGGAAAAGGCGTATCTTTGCAATGTTACAGAGGAAAAGACAGGTTTTAGCTGTGAATGTGCGAGGTCAAAAAGTGAGGGACGAGTCAAATGTGACACCTAGGCAGCGTGCTTGTGATACTGGGTGTATAATAGTACTGACAACAGTAATGTAGAGGGGTACAGTAGGGCCAGGCTTGGGATGAAGTCTAAGGAGCTCCGTCTTTGACATGTTAAGTTTGAGTCGGCGGAGGGCCCTCAAGGGTGATATAGCTGTGAGACATTCAGAGATTTTGGTCTTTACAGCAGGTGTAAGGTCAGAGGTTGAAAAGTAAATTTGTGTGTCATCAGCATAGAGGTGATATTTGAACCCAAGAGATGTAATAAGGTGACCTAGAGAGAGTGTGGAAAGAGAAAAGAGAAGAGGTCCCAGGACAGACCCCTGGGGTACCCCCACAGAGATATCAACAGAGGAAGAGGAGAAAACAAGACGCTTAAAGTACGATGGGAGAGATAAGAGGAAATCCATGCTCTGTTACGGATACAAAGAGTATGGAAGGCAAAGAGGGTGATCCATAGTGTTAGGGGCTGCAGCGAGATTAAGTAATATAAGCAGGGTGTAATGACCTTGGTCTTTGGCGGCATGAAGGTCATTTGTTATTGTGGTGAAGGCTGTTTCAGTGGAGTGAGCAGTGAGGAAGCAGATTGTAGAGAATCTAGGAGAAAATGGAGCAAGCGATAATTAGAGAGATAGGTAGGGTCAAGCATTGTGCACATACTATCTCCGTCCTGGCTTTATCTTCTGTGATCAATTTCCCATACATTCTTTATTTTCTGTATTACTTTAGGATAGCGTGTATAAGAGGGACTTCTTCTTTTGTTTGTCCAGTGTCTACAGCTAGTACGTAAATAATGTATTTGGCATCTAAGAAGAAACAATTGAGAGATGAGTTTTGCTTCTCTGGGGCAGGGCTGCCAACAAATCGGGCCCAGAGCAAATTAAAGGAGCAGGGTTGGATATTTTTCTTGCTTTCACCCCATAGAACATGAGTGGCCAACTACAGTCCTCATGTCAGTGACTAATTGAGCCACCTGTGCTGAAGCAGAGATAGCTTTAAAACCTGACCTGTTTGTGGTCCTTGTGGAGTTGGCCCACCCCTGCCCTAGAGTATGTGCAGTCCAATCCAAAATCAAATGAGGTAAATACATTATCCAATATATGATAAAGACATTTCAAAGTACTACTGTGACTGGAATGGCCCTTACAGGAGGACAGGTTGAGACAGGGAGCCTTGAAACAGCCAAAAAAAATAACCTTTAGAACCTTCTGACATGCCCAACAATTGATTGCCTCCTGTCCAAAGTCTAGGAGGCACCACAGGGGTTTGACTTCAACCATTCATATAAGGTTGTGAGGGGATTCTTAGAATCCACACTAAGTCTATGCAATAGTGTGTGGGGAATATGGCTAGTGAAAAATAATGTGCAGCTTTTTATTCTATTTCCCATACTAGAAAAACTTAGATTTTTAAAGTGTACATTTTATTAACAAAGTGTGTTAAGTACATATGTGCTTTGTCCAAAGTAAATGAGCTGGGACTTTCAGAACCAATGTTCTGACAGGCCACTGGGGCTACCAACTTAGTGCCAGTAAGTCCGAACAGGACATCGGAGATGAAAGCCACAGAGGATGTCTCAGGGTCTCAGGTGTCAAGACCATTTGGGCAGGAGTGAAGAGCAAGTGTCCACGTCCTGGGATGAATGGAAGTTCTCTGAATTTCCATTTGCCCCACCAGACTTGAAGGACCCAACCCAGCATTTGGCTTCTGAATAGCAAGTGGCTGAGGTGGCAACCTTGCACATGCCCTTGGCAGATTCAGCACCCCCACTTGCCCGGCTTCACAAGACCAGCATCGTTCTGATTGGCTGGTTAAGAAACTCCCACGCCCGGATTGGTTGCAGGGTTTTGTGAATGAAACTTAGAAGTATTCTAAACCCCTGAGCCAATCAGATTTGTAGATTCTAAGCACCAAGTCCAGCAAGTAAATTCAAGTCCTCTGGAGAGAGGGGCAGGGTAAGCTTTGGATTTAGAAGCCCCAGCACCTAGGAATGTCTAGTTTTCACCCCCAGGACCCCAGTAAGTGTGTATTTTCTTATGTAGTTTGTGTAACATTGTGTGTCTGCCTTTTCCTGTGAATACATTTACAATTTATTTCATGTACCTGTTTTTTGCTCAATGTATGATCCTGGTAAAAAGGTTTAAATGCCTGGTCTCCTATGACAACCTGTCCCTCTTTTCCCCCCTCCCCATGAAACTAACGTTACCTTAATGTAAGACCTAAATAACCGAACGCTAATTCCCTGCGTTAACCTGAACGGCCTTTAGCAGGTATGCGATGTTAGGGGGAAACACCTCTTTTGCATTTCATTAGCACTAACGGCCAGAGAAATGTTACGGCTATGCTATTTCAATTAGTAAAACTGTGCTAACGTTAGGTTATTCCCTGTAGTGGACAAGAGATACTATTACATAGGTTACCTTTAAACGAAATAGCTGCAGAGCTTAGTGTATCTGTGCCTGAGACCTGGGGTGCTCAACTCAAGTCATCAAGCGCCCACTCTCACCTCCCAACAGGTCAGGTTTTCAGGATTTTCCTGCTTTGGCACAAGTGGCTCAATCAGAGGCTCAGTCAAAGATTGAGCCACCTGTGCTGAAGCAGAATCCGATTGAGCCCCCTGAGCTGAAGCACGGTTATCCTGAAAACCTGACTTGTTGGGGAGGTTTGAGGACTGGAGTTGAGCACCCCCGCCTTAGAAATATCGAGGTAAGGACACTGTTTTGTTTAGGAATTGGTTGAATTGTACCTCCAGAAAGTCAGGTCCACCATTAATGCAGAATGACTATACGGTAACTCCTTGAAAACTCAACTTTTCAAGGAAGCCTATCTGGCGTACCCCTAACATCCCTGCCCCCCCCCCCCACACACTTTATTGGGAACAGCTGTACCAAACTCCACGCTGACACCCCCTGACAGCCACACCCCCAAACCTCAATGGGACCAGCTGTGCGTCTGGATCATACCCCATCCTGAGACATATTCCTTCCCACAATGAACAGCAACTGTATCTCTTGTTTCAACAATGCCCCCTATTCCCTGTAGAGTGTAAGCTCTCCGTAGCAGGACCCTCATTACCTTCTGTATCTGTTTGTGCATGGCTGTCCTTACGTGGTATGTAATTCACTACTCTGTACCACTGTAGTACCGCGCTGCGGAATAGGTTGGTGCTTTCCACATATACAGTAATTATAATTATTATTGCTTTGCCAAAGTTAATTTGCACAGCAATGCTGGTTACATTGCTATTCCTAAACAACATGAAAACGTTGCAACCTAATTTATATAAGGAAGTGTCACAAGCACCACTCTCATCATAGCTTTATTTGTTCGAAAATACAAGAAGGACATAGGCTCATCGTTCTGTAACTGGACACCCAAGATAATACTTACTGTTTGAACAAAAGGTGCTGTCAGGAAATAAAAAGCCCATGTGTACGCCTTCTGTTCCCTACAGCTGATTGGAAGCACAATAATCGCTTCAGCATTATCATGTTGACATGCTCAAACACTCTGGTTAAATGTTTAATACTGTTTGTGATATGTTATGTTTTGAAGGTTACGGGAAAAGATGAAAGAAGTACACCTGTTTGTAAAGAGTTTATTAATAATCCATTCAGGATATGTTTTTGTTTTTAGAGGCCCGTATTTGCTAAGTGGAGCTATTCCATGTAGCACTTCTCGGGAATGGGCCATAAAATCTATCGGTTCTGCAGGCTGTCTTATGGACTTGCAAAGGTGGCAGAAGCAATTGTGATAAAATAATGCTCCTGAAAATAACAAACTGTTTTTTTTGGATTAGTTTGATATTAAGTATATCTCTGCTAGTCGTAGGCAAACTCACTCTAAGGTCTCGGCCATGTTTACTGCTTGCTGGCGGAAGCGTGCTGAGGCGCGCTCCCGCTCAGCACTGAGCCCCTACAGCCGCAATTAGAGCGGCTTTAGTAGGGGCTCACCTACGCTTCCGCGCGCTTGCGGAAGCACAGGTCTTAGGGGAATTTAAAATTCCCCCGCTTGCCGGCGCGACAGGCCGGTCACGTGAGCGGTTCGCCCAATGAGCAACCGCAAGGCCAGGGAAAGCACCCGCTTTCCCTGCACCTCAGCATGCCAGCAGGGAGCATGGCCGAGGCCTTAGTTGGCATGAAACAATCCTATAAAGTTTTACCTTGCCTTGCATCTACGATGTGCTGCAGAAAGGACTCATTTAGTATGCAAACTGGCAAAGCTCAGTACAAATGAAAGCATACTCTGCGATTCATTTCGTATGCATGTCTTTTATTTATATAGCGCCATTAATACATAGCGCTTCACAGCAGTAATACACGTGACAATGATATAAATAATATAAATAACAGATGAGGGAATAAGCGCTTCAAACATAAATGTAACCTTGTGGAAGAGGAGTCCCTGCTCCGAAGAGCTTACAATCTAATTGGTAGGAAGAACATACAGAGACAGTAGGAGGGCATTCTGGTAAGTGTCTGCAGGGGGCCAAGCTTGATGTATCGTGTATAGTATTAGCCACGGTGCTACTCATATGCTTCTTTAAACAAGTGTGTCTTAAGGTGGGTCTTAAAGGTGGATAGAGAGGGTGCTAGTCGGGTATTGAGGGGTAGGGCGTTCCAGAGGTGTGGCTCACTCAGTGAGAAAGATTTAAGGCGGGAGTGGGCTTTAGATACAAAGGGGGTAGAGAGAAGATATCCTTGAGCAGAACGCAAGAGTCGGGATGGTGCATAGCGAGAAATTAGGGCTGAGATGTAAGGAGGAGCAGAAGAGTGTAAAGCTTTAAAAGTGAGGAGGAGAATTGAGTGTGAGATGCGGGATTTGATGGGAAGCCAGGAGAGGGATTTCAGCAGGGGAGACTGAGACAGATTTAGGAAAGAGTAGAGTGATTCTGGCAGCAGCGTTTAGGATAGATTGTAGGCGAGACAGGTGAGAAGCAGGAAGGCCGGACAGCAGGAGGTTACAGTAATCAAGACGGGAGAGAATGAGGGCCCGAGTCAAAGTTTTTGCAGTTGAGTAACAGAAGAAAGGGCGTATCTTTGTAATATTGCTGAGGAAAAAGCGACAGGTTTTAGATACGTTTTAAATATGAGCGGAGAATGTGAGAGAGGAGTCGTGTGTGACCCCTAGGCAGTGTGCTTGGGCTACTGGTTGAATGATAGTACTTCCAACAGTAATGTGGAAGGAGGTAGCTGGGCCTGGATTGGGAGGAAGTATGAGGACCTCTGTTTTTGCCATGTTAAGTTTGAGTCGGCGGAGGGTCATCCAGGATGATATCGCAGAGAGACATTCAGAAACGTTGGTCTGTACAGCAGGTGTAACTTTCACATTAGTTGCCAATTTTCATTACTGTGCTCTTATATCTGGCAAGCGCACACCCTCCATGCAACCGTGACACTCGTTAACGCTCTTCTGGTTCTACAAGTCAGCAGAAAATAAACTATAGAGCAGATGAATGAAAGGGAGGATGGGCTGGAGAATGGAAGGGGATTTTCTCAATGTCATGGAAGTAGAATGAGACTTTTAAAATACATCAAATACAATCATGCATCATTTGGACAAAAGACATTAATTCTGCAACTGTGGGATGAGTTCAAAGAATAATCTTATCTTCTGACCCAAAGATGAATAAAAGATGAGAGTATCCTTGTTGTTAAGGCCTCTCTAGTGGGATATCTCTACTCTTGAGCCAGTGCCTGCTTTATATGGCCTTTGGTAATAAATAGATTACTTTGCAAGTTTCTAAAATGCAGGTGACAAAATTGTATAGGTCATTTTGTGTTAAATTGAACCACACCAAGGTATCCATTCCTTTGCAAGTCTAGGGTTGCCAGGTGACTTCTCCAAAATTAATGGTGATAGGTGCGACCTGCTCGAGACACACACACCCCTCTCTCCGCTCCATGCTGTTTCCTCTTCTTGGTCCCACCCCCAGGTTCCGGACAAATCCTCTTGATTCACTGCATTACCCAGCAGCAGCCAATCAGGATGGAGGAAGCTGCCAAGCCCCCTAGCCACAGCCCTGCTCTCTCCCTGCTGAGGGAAATCCCACGGTGCCCAGCAGTCAGGTCACTATGTCCAGAGAGGTGGTACCGGACGCATACCAGTACATGTCCAGTATTAACTCTCATTTTACTGGACAGAGGATCCAGATACAGGACAGTCAAGTTCAATACCGAACACCTGGCAACCCTATGCAAGTCCTAACACTACCTGCAAAAGCTCTCCTGGCCTCTATAATGGAGGGAAAACTGGCTAAATAGACTGCTCATTCACAGGTGCTTAGCAAGAACTGTCATTTAAAAGTGGGGTTGAGTGAGTTTGAAACCAATTATATAATTTGTCATATTGGATGTCCCGTAGCACTGAGGCTTTTTGTCTTTTGTTATATACATGAGGTCACAATCCCAGGAGTGCTCCTTTTGACACAAATATATTCTGCATCATGCAGTGGGCTTCGGTTGTGTGTGTTTGAACCTATATTGTATCATGTAAAAAGGCGCACATGTGCACTAGCCGTCAGCTTAGCGCGCATGCGCAGAAACCGGCTCAGTACGCATGCGCAGGTGCAACACTTGCCCCCTCCCCACTTTGGAAAATACACACACACAGAGACACACAGGCAGACACAGAGACACACACACACAGACACACAGACGATGAATTCACAGTTAGTATACATATAGAAGTGCAAATAGCTAAAACGGGATGTTTGCCGAGCATGCACGTTCTTAGTCAAACTTCATTGTGTTTTGATTTTTAATTTAAAAACATCACCATCACAAATACAATTTCTGTGACAAAACAGTGACAAAAGACAAAGAAGTTTAATTTAAAATTGTTTTTTGGCTAAGGAACCCTATGTGAAGTTCTGAGGAAGCCCCAACCCTCTCTAATAGCGCGTCTGAGATCAGATGCATTGTAAGGAACCCCAACCCTCTCTAATAGCGCGTCTGTGATCAGATGCATTGTAAGGAGCCCCAACCCTCTCTAATAGCGCGTCTGAGATCAGATGCATTGTAAGGAACCCCAACCCTCTCTAATAGCGTGTCTGAGATCAGATGCATTGTAAGGAACCCCAACCCTCTCTAATAGCGCGTCTGAGATCAGATGCATTGTAAGGAACCCCAACCCTCTCTAATAGCGCATCTGAGATCAGATGCATTGTAAGGAACCCCAACCCTCTCTAATAGCGCATCTGAGATCAGATGCATTGTAAGGAACCCCAACCCTCTCTAATAGCGCGTCTGAGATCAGATGCATTGTAAATTCTTCTGTATTTGGTACAATTTTCAAATGACCTGAACATTGCAGGGAACCCTTGAGGGAGTTCTTCCGCTTTGTGTGTTTTTGAAGCAAAACTTCTTTCGTGGCACCTAGTCCTGATAGAGCAAAACTGGATAGATGGGGGGCGAAATGTGAAACGGAAGTGACGTCACGTAATGGACGCTGCTCCGCTCACACGTCCCCTGTCACATGCTATCGCCGCCGCACCCCCACACACACCCCACACACACCCGGCTGCTGACATATGCCGCCGCTCCTAACGGCCCGCCTAACTGTTCCACGACCGCTGCCATGCCGCGCATGCGCAGTTGTGATGGCGCCGCTGACGGACGCCACACATGCGCAGAAGCGGCTGGCAGCGGCGTCGTTCCACCCACACGCTCCTAACGACCATTGGCAGCGGCGCCATTCAGCCCTCCACTGACGCGGGCGTTCGCGGGCCCCATGCGCCCCCCGGAAGCGGTGGCACACGGCGCAAACCCGGGCGCAACCCACGCGGCACAGGGGTTCGGTCACTCATGCCCGTGCCGGGCGCATGTACCCCGTGGGGGTGTGTGTGTGCAGAATTTGCGTGCGGGGGGGGGTGTGTGTGTGCAGAATTTGCGTGCGGGGGGGGGTGTGTGCAGAATTTGCGTGCGGGGGGGGTGTGTGTGTGCAGAATTTGCGTCACACTGACTGACCCCCCCCCCCCCCCCAGACCCCCACGCACACTGACTAACCCCCCCAGACCCCCACGCACACTGACTGACCCCCCAGACCCCCACGCACACTGACTGACCCCCCAGACCTCCACGCACACTGACTGAACCCCCAGACCCCCACGCACACTGACTGACCCCCCCAGACCCCCACGCACACTGACTGACCCCCCCAGACCCCCACGCACACTGACTGACCCCCCCAGACCCCCACGCACACTGACTGACCCCCCCAGACCCCCACGCACACTGACTGACCCCCCAGACCCCCACGCACACTGACTGAACCCCCAGACCTCCACGCACACTGACTGAACCCCCAGACCCCCACGCACACTGACTGACCCCCCCAGACCCCCACGCACACTGACTGACACCCCCACGCACACTGACTGACCCCCCCAGACCCCCACGCGCACTGACTGACCCCCCCAGACCCCCACGCACACTGACCCCCCCAGACCCCCACGCACACTGACTGACCCCCCCAACCCCCACGCACACTGACTGACCCCCCCAGACCCCTACGCACACTGACTGAGCCCCCCAGACCCCCACGCACACTGACTGACCCACCCAGACCCCCACACACACCCCACCCCCCCCCCCCCCCCACACACACACACACACACACCCCCACACACACCCCACCCCCCCAAACCCCCCCACACACCCGACACCCCCCCACACCCCCACTCCCCCACACCCCCACACGCACACACACCACACACACCACACACATACACCACACACACACACACACACACACACACACACACACACACACACACACACACACACACACACACACACACACACACACACACACACACACACACACACACACACACACACACACTGACTGACCCCCCAGACCCCCACACACCCCCCCCCACACACACACTCCCCCACCCCCCCCCCCACACACACACCCCACACACACACCACACACACACACACACACACACAAACCCCCCCCCACACCCCCCCCCCCCACACACACACACACACCCTCCCTCCCACCCCCCCTCCCCCCACACACACACTCACACACACACACACCCACACACACACACCCCACCCCCCCCACACACACTCCCCCACACCCCCGCCCCACACACACACCCTACACACCCCCCCCCCACACACACACACACACCCACACACACACCCCCACACACACACACACACCCACACACCCCCCACACACACACACCCACACCCCCCCCCACACACACACACTCCCCCCCCCACACACCCACACCCCCCCCCACAAACACACACACACCCCTCCCCCCCCACACACATACACACACACACACACACACACACCCCTCCCCACACACCCCCTCCACACAGCCCCCCCCCCACATACACACACTGACATACATACACACACTGACTGACACACATACACAGAAGGAATGCACACTTAGTGCAAATAGCTAATACAGGGGATGTGTGCCGAGCACGCGCATTATAAGTCAAATTTATTTGCGTTATGTCGATGAAATTGTATTTTGATTTTTAAATAAACCAATACAAATACAATTTCTGTGACAGAAGTCAAAGAAGTTTCACTTACTATGCGCGTGCACAGCACACACAGCTTTTTTTTCCATGCTAGCTGCATCTCCTTTGGGTGATAGTTATTTATTTTTATCACAGTTTTTCATCAATTGATTAATTGATTTGAGTTTGCGCTCAAACTACCTGTATCAACCCTTGAGGGACGCCTGAGAAACCCTGTGGTAGGGAGACATAGGTATGACCACACATCAGGCCGTATTTACTAGGCAGTTCTAAACCATATGGAAGTTATAGCCCATTCACACAAATGGACTATATGGAGTAGTATAGTTTAGCACTGTTTAGTAAACCTGGGCCACCATATCAACGTAAGACATGAATAGAAAATAAATAAGGGTCTCGTGCATCATTTCCCTTTTCTTGTTAGGAGGAGTAAAGTTTTTTATTATTATGGTTTTGAGTTGCGATATGCCATTTTTTCTTTTTAACGCCATATTCGTGGTGAGAAATGAATCTTGTGTTAATTGCCTGATTCTTTTTAAAGCTGACCCCACATAAGCATAAATCAGTATAAATACCTAGTCTTTAATTATGTATTAGGGTATTGTAACTGCATAGCAGATGAGAATGTGCGGATCTCATGTTAAGGTGTATTTCAGGTCATTATATCCTCTTTGCTTTCTGATATTTAACAGCGCAGCTTTGTAACGTGCAACAAAAATATACATTTTTTACAGTGTTTCCCCAAGTAAACTACTGAAAAGCAAATTAGACCTACAAAGCTCTGTTACATCCAGGCTTGTAACGTGACATTACCTAAATCAGGAATGGGAAGTCCGTTGCCTGACTTAACATGGTACTGTATTTTCAAATGTAATTATATGCAAAACAACATTTGAATGACTAATGGGATTCAGAGCGCGTCACAATTACAATATAGCACACGCGACGCAGCACCTAGGTATTTTTACAGACACCGTTCCTGCCCAGATGAGCTTACAATCTATGTTTTATACCTAAAGCTACAGGGAGATTAAATGACCTGCCCAAGGTTACAAGGAGTTGACACTGGGAATTGAACCAGGTTCCCATGTTTCAAACACGGTGTCATTCTTTACCGAGTCGGTGCCACTGAGAACACTCCTTCTCCCTATCCTCCGGTAACATTCCTTTATGCAAGTCTTGGCGTTACCCAGGTCCAGAGCCTGAAAGTGGAGAGGGAAATAATGCTATGTTATTTAAATCATGCCTACTGGGGAGTAACCACATCCAGATACTGCAAAAGCCCTATTTCAGTGTCTGCGTAGGAGTAAAGCCAAGTTTACGTATAACTTAACATTACGTTAAGTCCCGTGTTAACCTACTTGTGTGGGTATTTGATGTTATTATAACACTTTACAAAAGGTTCCCCATGCACTCAATATACAGAACCAGAAGTAAACAATTGCTGCAACTCACACTGGATCTTCCTGATCGGTCCGTAGGGAATAACATAGATGAAAGCATAAAGAGGAGGGCACAAACGGACTTCTGTAAAAGGATTTAATTGCCACAATCCAACATTTTGGTTGATCCACACAACTTTTATAAAGGTAAGGAAGCGTGGTTCAACCAAAACGTCGGATTGTGGCAATTACATTCTTTTGCAGAAGTCTGTTTGTGCCCTCCTCTTTATGCTTTCATCTACTGTATGTTATGATGACGCCTTATTTGAATATAATTTGCAAATCATTGTCACTGTCCATTCTAGTTTATGCTACGCTCGTTACGGGAGAGAAACCTGGCTTAAAACTGCAGACCAAGCAATATCCTACATGTGTTTTTTTTTTTTATAAATCCGCTCTGTACTATGAAAAAATACTTGCAGCATTTAAAAAAAACAACTCTGAAGGTAATGTATTTTAATGTAACAAGCATTTTTGTTTCTATAGCAACCATTTACAAATTCACACCCCCTTCCTCTTCTAAAACAGGCTGTGGCACACTCCTTTTTGAGCCCTGCCCTCCCTCTAGCAGTGCACCATTGGTATATAGTGACTGCCTGGTCACATGATCTTCCCCACAGAACTTTGCATCTTTGGTCCTCGTCTGCTGCACTGACAGCCATTTAGTGAACCCTCGAGCCAAATTTTCGCCGATCGATCACAGGAGAATGGATCGATCAGCAACTTATCTAATTACTTATTATTGTGTGGATTGTATTAATACACATATTAAAGGAGAAAAATAATAATAATAATAAAAAACCGTCAGCTTGGACTGCTGCTTTAATGTCACGTTATTGTCCTTTGAAGATCCACTGCTAGTCTTAATGTGACATTAGGTTATGGTAACACCACGTAAGTGCGTATTTCGTCCTTAATGACGAGCATGGATAGGAAAATGAATACTGTTTATAGTAATATTTTTGGCACTGTTTATTATTAAATGTAGTTGTAATTTTTTTTTTATTGCTTTATGGTAAACAATACAAAAATGTAACGCTATGCTGCCTCTGGTCTGCAGAACGCTTGGGGTCTGATTAAGGCTGGGGCCATAGAGGGAGTAGCAGGGTTGAGGCGCTGACGCTGAGACTCGCCTGCTGAAATCTGCGCGATTTCATGCCCATGCAGGCGAGCCAGCGGGCGCGATCGGGAGGCGGGGGGAGACTGAGGGAGGCGGGGCAGTGACGTCACTGGGCCAATCGCCCGCGACGCACCGATGTTGACGCTGCTCCGCGCTGATTGGATGTTTTCAGCCGATAGCGCTCTGAAAAAGAGCTTGGCTGTCGGCTGAAAAATCCAGCGCCTCAGCACGCCTGCGGACGCTCGCGTGAGCCCCCTCTAAAGACATCCTCAGCGCGGCCTCCCCTGCTATGGACTCGGCCTAAGAGTTTTGTTGGACATACAGAAATAGTTGGGCGCTACAGAGTTGTTTGTGTCTGGTCTTAAATTATGCCAATGGGTTCTTAGAATAATGGGATTGGTGATGTGCTAATACCCTATAAATTCTTCCCCCTCCTCTCCTGCCTCTTGCGGTATTGTCCTGTAAAGTATTCTGTGCCTGTGCATCAGTGGAGCACCAAAAGCAACCGTGGTTCATCAAATTCTGTGGTGAAATTCATATGTTCTTATCGTGTAGCCTGATTTGGTGCCTGGTGCACACAGGTGCACAATTAAAAAGCCGTCTGAAATTAAGAAGCGCTGTTAACATTTCTCTCAATTGGATGCAAATGCAAGATGGGTACTATTTAACAGATGTACACCCAAGTAGAACTTTTTAAAATAAATTAGAAATATACACACACATCATGTTACTGACCCGCATGCCAAATGCCCTCTCTTTGAATCTGATTCTTATTTTTGTGCATTGTAAACCTCCCATTTGCACCCGCCCAATAAGTTGGTGCTATGATCACTGATCTTTGCCAACTCTAAATTGGCCCCTAACAGAGTAAGTTGTTCCTTTACGACAAATATGCAACTTTACCAGAACTTCAATCTTTTCACATTGTTCTACTTGATTTATTCCGATGTAGAATTATATCCTGTCTTTACCATTATATTTCACCCTTCCTTATCACTCCATGGTTTTTACATAGTTACATAGTAGTTGAGGTTAAAAAAGACAAACGTCCAGCAAGTTCAGCCTATTCTAAATTTAGACGACAAACAAAAAACCCCAGTGACATATCATCCAATGATATCTCATAAAGGGAAAATAAATTCCTTCCTGACTCCAAGAATTGGCAATCAGATTACTCCCTGGATTAACATCCTTCCCATGTTTAGTTATTTGGTATATCCCTGTATACCTTTCCTTTCTAAAAAGATGTCCAACTTTTTTTTTTTTGAACATATCTATTGTATCTGCCATCACAGTCTCCATGGGTAATGAATTCCATATTTATTTTTTTCCTATCTTTAATTAAATGTCTATAAAAATTCGGCAGTTATCCTATTTTTACTCCAGATTTGCTACAAGACTTGCATAATTATCCTTTCTACAGTCACATCATATTGTTTTCCTTAGATAAAAAAAATGTGAGGCAAAACATAGACAACCAAATGAATCCAACCCTGAACCTTTAAGAGGCAATCCGTGCGTGCAAATTGTTTTTATTTTTAACATAGTATTGAAGCAGGGGGGTCTCCGTAGCTGAACCCCATTAATTTCAGCTCCGGGGACTCCCGCTTCCAGAGGTACAAACCTCCGTAGGGGGTGCCGTTTGCCGCTAGGCTAGCAGGGTTCACGTAATGGCGGAGTGTCAAAGCTCCCGCGCACTACGGGCCAACAGGAACCCATGATGTCATCAGGTACGACTTCCTATTGGCCACGTGACGCGGGAGCTTTCAACTTTGCAGAGAAACAAGGGCTGTATCTCAGGAAGCAGGGGGTCCCCGGAGCTGAAATGAATGGAGACCACCTGCTTCAAACCTATGTAAAAAAAAAAAATAAGAAAATCAAAAACGGCTTGGATTGCTCCCTAAATAATCAATAAGTAGGCAAATTAAACTGCGATTCAGCAAATATAACTGAATACCAATAGCAATAGGACTCACCTGATACAGGCCCCGCATTTATATGTAGAATATTACTGTACATTGCTGCCTTTGTTAATATTCAACAGTTTGCAAAAGTCTGCTCCCTGCATTTCATGAATATGTTAGTGGATTTTCTTGCATCATTGAGTTCCATTCCCTTTTGTTGTGAACATTTCATATGGGGAGGTGTTGCTTCTTTAAACTTACAGTCATTCTGCTTGTTTCATAAAGTTTATTAATGGTAATCTTTTGGGTTTCTGTTTTTCAACAAACTATGAGAAAACAACAAGAGACGTGATCCTGTGTTACACTCCATGACCCAGCCTCAAATCACAGAGGTATAATGAATTAAATGTGCACAGGCAGTATACATCTATAAAAGAGCTGCCATGTTTAATACAACATCAACCATGCAACATTTTATGCTCCTGTATTACATTATTATTGTTTACCTTAAAAGATTTCATTTAATTATTATTCTCGTCAATAATGAGTCTCCGTAAATGTTTTTTTTTTTTTTTTGTCGTATTTGATGCTCTTGTTTAAATGGTTTTGACAGGGAACAGGTTGTTGCAAAAGCCTCATTACCGTTGAGTAGCTGTTTTCATTAATCTGTTTTTATTAAGTAATTTAGCATGCAGCAGAGAGGCCATTATGTGTAATGTGCAAAATGTATAATATTAATATGCGGAATCATGACTTTAGTGAGAGCTGGGTGGCAATATATCCCGCAGTGCTGATCAGAGGAGAGCATCAGTGAGATTTATATGCCACCAGAACACTAAGCAAGTTGTAAACTGAGTCCAGCCATGAACTTCAGATGACAGGAAAAAGACCCCTTCTGTATGTTTCATAGAAGGAAAGTGATCCTACTGCCATCAGTCTCATTTTCATAGGCTGTTAGCTGCCATAATAAGGTATTCCAATGAGACCATCGACTGCTATTTTAGATTGTTCTGTGTAACTGAGATGGTGTAAACTGACTTTGTCTGTGAATGTGGGATAGTAACATAAGTGCGGTATTTAGCATTGGAATACTGGAAGCTAAACTTCTAAAGTTCCATAAAGCAGAATAAGTAATAAGTAAATTGCACTCATTAGTGTAATGCTCTTTGCTTTATTGAAATAGGCCATGTAATACTTGGTGCAGAACATTTTCTTAGCACTTAAAGGGGGTAATTTTACATAGCAGGTCAAAGCAAACAGCCCAGTGGAATCCGGCCGGAGAGAGACTCCATCTCCCATAAAGTGACCTGTTTTATTTATTTGCCTAATATTACAAATGTATATGTTTTCCATTTTCTTCGGATCCATTGCATTCAAGCATATTAGCTACTTACGTTTCACTAATGATGGCTTCATAATTGCTTTAGAAACAGTAGTTATGAGGACTTACAAAAGTTCTTGTCACCAAAAGACATTAGAAGAAGATCGTAAAAACCCGCCAAAGCTTTTGTGCGATTAAAAAAACCTGTAAACACCTAAAAGTTACAAATGTTGTATCTGGTTATTATTCGTGACCCTCAAACAAGCTCGCGGGAATCGGATTTCTATTTGCAGGACAATATTTTCCAGTTCATAAGCATCAGAAAACTACTAAATTAGTGTACTTGCGTTGCAAAAGACTAGTATTTAATTTTGTCACAAAGCAGTCGAGTGCTGGTACTGTATAATGATGTGAAATTAAGTATGTTGCTTTTTGTTATCTTGTTTTGCAATTCTCCTACTGACAACAAGAAAATGCCTCTTAGATCATTCCTCAAAGTAAAACCCGGCAATATGATTTTCTGCATCCAGTAATACAGTATAGAGATGTAAAAACCATAATGACCTGTAGAAAATGTGATTCTTTGTAGCCGTTGTAATAGGTTAAATTGGCAGACATCTAACATAATTATAAACAAATAAGTGATTGGTGCGCAGCTAATAATTAGTGAGACATAATAAACAATGTGCAGTGCACAGTGGATAATAATCAAAAAAACAACCTTAAATGTGGGAAGATCACATATAATGCGTCTGCAGCCTTATTTGGGGGTGTCCCAACACCCCTACAGCTAGAGAAAAGACAAAAAGACAAGGCGCACAACGCACATAGTGAAGTACAATTATAAATAGAGTTTACTCATAAGAAATGTGTAAGTTCTGCGTACATCAATATAGTCACAAATAAGCAGTTGGTAATTGGGTATACCACACCAGTAAACAGCTACAGAAGGCACTCTTCACTCGATTGTGGGGTGCAGGGGATCAGTCGTCATCTGATGTTCAGCTGGTGGTTATAGAAGCCGTCTCCCTCTCACTCAAGGCGGGGCAGGTCTCAATCTTTACTGCCAAAAGGTCCTTGGTCATCGATCCGCATCAGCGTGTAGCAGCCTCCACTCGTATCCGCATCCAAGCTCGGTAGTCACGTGTCGCTACTCCTCTACGGAGCGCTCGATAGTGACGTCACAGTCCGGTCGCACTCTCCTACGAACCGGCTGCAGGGTCCCGATGCGTGCGGTTGAGTTGAAGGATACACGCGACTTCTTGAAAAGATGTGTTACACACAAAGTCTAGTATGAAACGAGGGAACACTTACACGGAGTGTTAACACCATCAAGGGGTACTAGGAACTGAGCAATGACACCCTCCAACGCGTTTCGTAACTCGTGGTTACTTCTTCAGGGAACGTATGCAGATGGGGGGGGGGTTACACATATATATACACCCACTAATCATCAATTAGAATTCATGGTGTCAAATTGCTACTCAAAAAATTAAAGGTGCAGTGACTAGCTCATTCAAAAAGCTGCAATACAATGGTGTCAAATGAAAGAATAAAACAACTAATACAGTCTTTATACAATCAACAGTAAAATGCAATATAAACAACAATTTATTAAAAACAGGTTTAAAACCTAAAATCGAACAGTAAATATCTGAAAGAGACAAAACACGATTAGAGACATGCATACTCTGCAGCACTTCAGCTTATATATATAGGAGCAGAGGTAAATACAGCTAATACAAAGACCAGATGTCTATATCTTCATTTAACCCCTTAGGGGACAGGGAGTTGATCTTATATATCCAAAATGTTTCTTGGTAAGAGAGGCTCTTGATTCTATCTCCTCCCCTTCTTGCCCTAGGGACTATTTTGATACCTTTAAACATTAGTTTAGACGGGTCTTTATTGTGATGTAATGCAAAGTGACGAGAAACACTATGCTTCTCATAACCTGCTTTGATGTTTCTAATATGCTCCTGTATCCTGAGTTTTAGGCATCTTTTAGTACGGCCCACATATTGCAGGCCGCATTCACAATTTATCATGTAGACCACATAGGTCGAATTACAATTTATAAAAGAGTCAATATCAAAGATTTCATTCGTGGTAAAGGATTTAAAAGTTTTTCTCTCTGGATGTAAATATCTACAAATAGAGCACTTCCCACATTGGAAATTTCCTGAAGGTTTATCCCCAAGCCAGGTTTTTGTAATTTGCTTTGTGCGGGCAGAACCCACATCACTGGGTGCTAAAGCATTCTTTAAAGTTTTGGCCCTTCTATAAGTGAATTTAGGAAAATCAGAAATATGGTTATTTAGTACTGGGTCAGAACTTAAAATCGCCCAATGTTTTTTTATAATTCTTTCAATTTGCTTGTTCATTGAATTAAATGTAGTAATAAAAGGTATTTCCAGTACATTGCTTTGATCTCTGGGTGATTCCTTATTTTTTGGTATTAACATCAACTGTCTATCCATGGATCGAACTAAATCAAGGTCTCTGGTTAAACTGGTGCTAGAGTACCCTCTCTCTACAAATTTATCGAATAATACTTTAGATTGTGTCTCAAAGTCTTGTTCTTCACTGCAGTTTCGCTTAACGCGAATAAATTGGCCCTTGGGAATATTCGTAATCCACGATTTTTTGTGGTTGCTATTTGCCATTAGAATGTTATTGGCATCAATTTCTTTGAAATAAACTTTAGTTGAAATATTCCCATCGACCAATGCTGTTAGTTGGAGATCTAAATAGTTAATACTCTGTGGATTCGATACATGTGTAAAGATCAGATTTCTATCGTTAGAATTCAGATAGGAGAGAAAGGAACAGATAGACACCTCATCTCCCTCCCATACACACAGGATATCGTCTATATAACGACGCCAAAGGATAATTTGTTGGCTGTGTGGGTTATTATTCCAGATGTTCTGTAGTTCCCACTGACCCATATACAGGTTTGCGAAACTGGGGGCAAATCTAGTACCCATTGCAGTTCCGCAAACCTGTAAAAAGAATTCAGTCAAAAATAGAAAATAATTATGGGTCAGTATGAAATCGATGGATTTCAGAATGAACTCTATGTTAAGGTGATGTAAAGTGCTATCTGCCTCCAGAAAAAATTTAACTGCCTGTAGTCCTTTATCATGTGGTATATGTGTGTAGAGTGCTTGGACGTCACACGTGATCCATTTATATGTACTCTTCCACTCAAAATCTTGAAATGCAAGAAGAACTGAGGAGGTATCTTTCAGGTAAGAGGGTAATTGTGTAACATATATTTGGAGAAAGGAGTCTACATATTGCGAAAGATTCGCAGTTAAGGAATCTATTCCCGAAATAATGGGACGGCCAGGTGGATTGGAAATACATTTATGAACTTTGGGCAAATGATAAAACACTGGTATTGTGGGAGAAATATTAAACAGAAAGTCAAATTCCACTTGTGTAATCACAGTGTCAGAAAGGGCTTGATCCAAGAGGTCTTTCAAAAGGCTAGTGAACTCACTTGTAGGATCCTTATCCAGTATCTTATAAAAGGATGTATCATAAAGGAGGCGGTGGGCCTCCATTTCGTAGTCTTTACGGTTTTGGAGCACCACACCACCCCCTTTATCCGCCTGTCTTATCACAAGATCATTATTATCCCTTAAACACTTTAGGGCCAAGTTCTCTTGTTGACTTAAATTATGTCTAATGTCTCCTGGTTTACAAGTTTGTATCAATTTAGAAAAATCATCATGCACCATATTAAAAAAAGTGTCGATATGGTGCCCTTTAGATTGTGCAGGATAAAATCTAGACCTCTTCTTAAATTTAGTATGTCTACAAACCAAATCTTCTGTGTTAGATTCCAGTGTCTCTAGTGGTGGTTCCTTATCATTCACTAGTTGCAGGCTAACATTATCATTTTTAATAAAATGTCGCTTAAGAGTTAAATTCCTCACAAATTTGTGGAGATCACTATACAGTTGAAAGCCATTTGGACTACTAGATCTCGAGAAATTCAGGCCCCTATTTAATACAGTTTTCTGATCATTGGTCAGAATCACTGTAGACAGGTTAAAAATACCTTTGTCTACGGGGATCCTAGACTTGAGTCTCTTCTCTTGCAGATTTTCCCCGATAAAAGAAACAAAAAAGGGGAAGGAGAGGAAACAGGATCATACAAACAACCCTATAGTGAAATCAAAGATAAAAAGGTCATTACCAGAAGAGGAACGAGAGCAGGAACCCGAGTCCAAGAGAAGAGACTCAAGTCTAGGATCCCCGTAGACAAAGGTATCTTTAACCTGTCTACAGTGATTCTGACCAATGATCAGAAAACTGTATTAAATAGGGGCCTGAATTTCTCGAGATCTAGTAGTCCAAATGGCTTTCAACTGTATAGTGATCTCCACAAATTTGTGAGGAATTTAACTCTTAAGCGACATTTTATTAAAAATGATAATGTTAGCCTGCAACTAGTGAATGATAAGGAACCACCACTAGAGACACTGGAATCTAACACAGAAGATTTGGTTTGTAGACATACTAAATTTAAGAAGAGGTCTAGATTTTATCCTGCACAATCTAAAGGGCACCATATCGACACTTTTTTTAATATGGTGCATGATGATTTTTCTAAATTGATACAAACTTGTAAACCAGGAGACATTAGACATAATTTAAGTCAACAAGAGAACTTGGCCCTAAAGTGTTTAAGGGATAATAATGATCTTGTGATAAGACAGGCGGATAAAGGGGGTGGTGTGGTGCTCCAAAACCGTAAAGACTACGAAATGGAGGCCCACCGCCTCCTTTATGATACATCCTTTTATAAGATACTGGATAAGGATCCTACAAGTGAGTTCACTAGCCTTTTGAAAGACCTCTTGGATCAAGCCCTTTCTGACACTGTGATTACACAAGTGGAATTTGACTTTCTGTTTAATATTTCTCCCACAATACCAGTGTTTTATCATTTGCCCAAAGTTCATAAATGTATTTCCAATCCACCTGGCCGTCCCATTATTTCGGGAATAGATTCCTTAACTGCGAATCTTTCGCAATATGTAGACTCCTTTCTCCAAATATATGTTACACAATTACCCTCTTACCTGAAAGATACCTCCTCAGTTCTTCTTGCATTTCAAGATTTTGAGTGGAAGAGTACATATAAATGGATCACGTGTGACGTCCAAGCACTCTACACACATATACCACATGATAAAGGACTACAGGCAGTTAAATTTTTTCTGGAGGCAGATAGCACTTTACATCACCTTAACATAGAGTTCATTCTGAAATCCATCGATTTCATACTGACCCATAATTATTTTCTATTTTTGACTGAATTCTTTTTACAGGTTTGCGGAACTGCAATGGGTACTAGATTTGCCCCCAGTTTCGCAAACCTGTATATGGGTCAGTGGGAACTACAGAACATCTGGAATAATAACCCACACAGCCAACAAATTATCCTTTGGCGTCGTTATATAGACGATATCCTGTGTGTATGGGAGGGAGATGAGGTGTCTATCTGTTCCTTTCTCTCCTATCTGAATTCTAACGATAGAAATCTGATCTTTACACATGTATCGAATCCACAGAGTATTAACTATTTAGATCTCCAACTAACAGCATTGGTCGATGGGAATATTTCAACTAAAGTTTATTTCAAAGAAATTGATGCCAATAACATTCTAATGGCAAATAGCAACCACAAAAAATCGTGGATTACGAATATTCCCAAGGGCCAATTTATTCGCGTTAAGCGAAACTGCAGTGAAGAACAAGACTTTGAGACACAATCTAAAGTATTATTCGATAAATTTGTAGAGAGAGGGTACTCTAGCACCAGTTTAACCAGAGACCTTGATTTAGTTCGATCCATGGATAGACAGTTGATGTTAATACCAAAAAATAAGGAATCACCCAGAGATCAAAGCAATGTACTGGAAATACCTTTTATTACTACATTTAATTCAATGAACAAGCAAATTGAAAGAATTATAAAAAAAAAACATTGGGCGATTTTAAGTTCTGACCCAGTACTAAATAACCATATTTCTGATTTTCCTAAATTCACTTATAGAAGGGCCAAAACTTTAAAGAATGCTTTAGCACCCAGTGATGTGGGTTCTGCCCGCACAAAGCAAATTACAAAAACCTGGCTTGGGGATAAACCTTCAGGAAATTTCCAATGTGGGAAGTGCTCTATTTGTAGATATTTACATCCAGAGAGAAAAACTTTTAAATCCTTTACCACGAATGAAATCTTTGATATTGACTCTTTTATAAATTGTAATTCGACCTATGTGGTCTACATGATAAATTGTGAATGCGGCCTGCAATATGTGGGCCGTACTAAAAGATGCCTAAAACTCAGGATACAGGAGCATATTAGAAACATCAAAGCAGGTTATGAGAAGCATAGTGTTTCTCGTCACTTTGCATTACATCACAATAAAGACCCGTCTAAACTAATGTTTAAAGGTATCAAAATAGTCCCTAGGGCAAGAAGGGGAGGAGATAGAATCAAGAGCCTCTCTTACCAAGAAACATTTTGGATATATAAGATCAACTCCCTGTCCCCTAAGGGGTTAAATGAAGATATAGACATCTGGTCTTTGTATTAGCTGTATTTACCTCTGCTCCTATATATATAAGCTGAAGTGCTGCAGAGTATGCATGTCTCTAATCGTGTTTTGTCTCTTTCAGATATTTACTGTTCGATTTTAGGTTTTAAACCTGTTTTTAATAAATTGTTGTTTATATTGCATTTTACTGTTGATTGTATAAAGACTGTATTAGTTGTTTTATTCTTTCATTTGACACCATTGTATTGCAGCTTTTTGAATGAGCTAGTCACTGCACCTTTAATTTTTTGAGTAGCAATTTGACACCATGAATTCTAATTGATGATTAGTGGGTGTATATATATGTGTAACCCCCCCCCCATCTGCATACGTTCCCTGAAGAAGTAACCACGAGTTACGAAACGCGTTGGAGGGTGTCATTGCTCAGTTCCTAGTACCCCTTGATGGTGTTAACACTCCGTGTAAGTGTTCCCTCGTTTCATACTAGACTTTGTGTGTAACACATCTTTTCAAGAAGTCGCGTGTATCCTTCAACTCAACCGCACGCATCGGGACCCTGCAGCCGGTTCGTAGGAGAGTGCGACCGGACTGTGACGTCACTATCGAGCGCTCCGTAGAGGAGTAGCGACACGTGACTACCGAGCTTGGATGCGGATACGAGTGGAGGCTGCTACACGCTGATGCGGATCGATGACCAAGGACCTTTTGGCAGTAAAGATTGAGACCTGCCCCGCCTTGAGTGAGAGGGAGACGGCTTCTATAACCACCAGCTGAACATCAGATGACGACTGATCCCCTGCACCCCACAATCGAGTGAAGAGTGCCTTCTGTAGCTGTTTACTGGTGTGGTATACCCAATTACCAACTGCTTATTTGTGACTATATTGATGTACGCAGAACTTACACATTTCTTATGAGTAAACTCTATTTATAATTGTACTTCACTATGTGCGTTGTGCGCCTTGTCTTTTTATCTAACATAATTGCCTGCCCATGTACTTCAGTAAAGTTTGCAACAATCTATATGCAGCTGCATTCAATCGGGACCCTTCAGTGTACATCTGGGTTGCCCCAAAAGCGGACGGCCTTTGGCGCAGCTACAGGGTGTGAGCCATTTGCTCCCGTTCACTGATGTTTGGTAATCTTAATGCTTCTCTATTTCAATATGGAACTCACCAGCCCTTTTATCCCCTGTCCCCAATTTTCCAACTCTATCTGTCCATGAAATGTCTGTGAATTGACTGTATAGCACTGTTCTTTTAATGTAACCATGTATTGTTATAGCTCTGTGCCCAGGACATACTTGAAAACGAGAGGTAACACTCAATGTATTACTTCCTGGTAAAACTTTTTTTTATAAATAAATATGCAGAACTCTCCTTTATGCTAAACACCATATGGGTATTCCTTGCCAGATAACTGATCATAACAATTGAATCTAACGTTTTCAACAATTTAAACCGTAGCGGTTCACAAAACCTAAGTCTTTAAAACTGTATTTTTCAAAATCGAAGCTCCCTACCCAGGTATGAAAAAATATGGGACCCCTGGCTACAATACTCTGGAGCGACGCACATAGCTAACCTAGCCATCATGATCCAAACCAATGTATGTGTACTGTATGTGACAAATAGTCTACTTACAAGCTATGTATGTTTCAGTGATCACCAGGTTGATCCAAAAACCTTACCCCTCCACCCCCCATTCCCCTCCACCCCCAACTTCCATCCACCCCCCATTCCCCTCCACCCCCAATTTCCATCCACCCCCATTCCCCTCCACCCCCAATTTCCATCCACCCCCCATTCCACTCCTTTTTTTTCTTCTTCCCACCCAACCGAAATCAGGATGGCTAAAAAAACTAGAAAGCATAACCAGAAATGGCTATTATGCCAAAGACATAGTCACGGTGGACATCCGGTGACACATCTATATGTATGACATTATTTCTTTTGATGCCACGTCTGTATAATATAACCTGCAACTGATATGTGTGTATATATGTAACAATGATCACTGCCTTGTATCAATAAAAACAAAGTTGTAACAGAAAAATTAATGTATTTTTCAATTGTTTAAAGACGCAGGATTTCCTTTCACTGTACAGATTATAACGTGGTTAGAAGTCGTACAGTAAGGAAAAAAATGATGTTTTGTGCTGTGTGAAGAGATTTATATGAATTTGTATATCTACATTTCTTAATTTTGTACATTAACAGGCAACCGCTACTTTTTCTACACACAGTATTTATTTAGAAATAATGAATTAAATAGAATTTCCCAAACCTCTCATCCTTACATTCCAGCAAGCACCAAACCCCAGAGAGAAGTTGGTCCACAGAAAACTTCATAACGAACTCAAGGACACTGAGAATTACACAAGACCGTGCAACAACGCACACTGCAAACTTTGTAAACATATATGCCAAGATCCCACAGCCACTCACAAACATTGCACACTCAATGTTAAAGGTCATACTGCTGCACATCTAGGAATGTGGTATATATGATTCAATGCAGCAAATGTGACCAAGGATGCTACTGTACATCGGTGAAACCAGCCAAAAACGTCAAACCCGAACAAACCTACACACAATAACACACCATAAAGAAGGGAGATACTGCGCTCCAGTGGGATACCTCTTCTCACAGCCAGATCATTCCATAATTGATTTGCTAAGCCAGGGGAGCGCAAATTGGGGGACGTGAGATTCTCTGCGGGGGGCGTGGGGTTTACAGAGGCCCCGCGCGCTTCCCGAAGGCATTTAAAGGAAATGCCGGGGGAGAGACGAAGGCCTCTGTTAACTTCACTTACACCTCATTTGACGCCTTCTGGAGACGTCAACGCAGCGTCCAATGATGCTGTGGGGTCACGTGACTGTGCTACCATGGCGTTGTGACGTCAGAACTCAGGAGCCAAGGTGAGGAGGGGGGGGGGGGAGATGCGCGAGGATTGGGGGAAAGCCGGCATTGGGGTGCATGGGAAAAGGATTGCGCACCCCTGTGCTAAGCGATAATGGGGAAGACAGGGTTGCGGACCTGTCTGAGATGTGCAAATGCACCACAGGTGGAATTTTTATTTGCTATAAATGATTTCAAAATCCTAATCTTCAACAGAATGTTTAAAAGCAATCGAACGGAAAATATTTGAACTGAAAATAATAATGCTCTTTGACACACAAAAAAGAGAACTTACTGCTGATATGGGGTTTCTTTTACACTATGATCAATGTTTTATAATGTTTCTCCCTACCACCCTGCTAATTTTACAATTCAAACGTTTGATGTAGTCACATCAAGCATTCAGTGCATATGTGAAGAGCAAGGGGATTACTTTTTGTTGCTACAACAAAACAAGGTTCATTGTATTTAGACAGTTTCTAATGGCCTAGAAGAAAATACTATGGTAATATTAAGGAAAACAACGTGCCAGGGATGCCTGAGATGGCATCGACTCGCTTAGATTGTAAGCTCTTTGGGTCAGGGACTCCTTGTCCTAGTGTTAGGCTAAGGCCCCGGTCACGGCGCTCTAATGCGCGCCCGCGCTTTCGGCTGCGCGTTCCGGCGATTCCCCGGTCTGCAGCTCACTGCAGGAGCAGAGACCGGGGGGGGCGTGCCGGAGGAGTGACGGGGGCGCGGCCATGACGTCACCCGGCAGGTTCGCCCTCATTGGCTGAACCGCCGGGGGGCGTGCCTAGCCGCTCGACGCGAGTTCCTGCTCTCAATTCTATTGAGAGCAGGAGCAGCTCTCGCGCGAGCGCTGCGGCCCCCCCTCGCAGCGGGCCCGGCGCCGTTGCGGGGAGGGCTCTGGTGAGCGCAGCGTCCGCCACAGCGGACGCTGCAGCATGCAGCGGGGGCAAGGCCTAACTCTCATGTCTGAAGCGCTTATTCCCACTGTTATATTATTGTCACATGTATTACTGCTGTGAAGCGCTATGTATCTGGATGGCGCTATATAAATAAAGATATACATACATGATACCTGATTTCTTGCCAACATAGAAATTCACTTGGACTTTCATTAATGTGAACTTGAGAGCCTGCCAGGTAAGATCAAAGATTGCTTTAATCCTTTGATTAAATCCTATAGCACATCTATTCTCAGGGGGCCGATAATCGTCGGGTCAAAAGACAAGGCACCAAACAAAAAAAAGTAAACACAGGCTGATATATTTCCATAAATAAATATATAGATCCTGCTGAAGAAAAGAGAGAACTTTCTACAATGCAAAGCAACAGTTCTTAAATCCAAGCTTACGTCCAATGTTACAGCTAACCACCAAGAGTCCGCAGTACAGGATGACACTGTTAACTCTTTAAGTTCCAAAGTGGTCTGTGTCTGAAGTCATTGCACAATTGGTTTATATTGCAGTACGGGGACGGAAGATTCTTTAGAGGCGATTTATAATTTTTTTATACTGATTCGTCATGAGATGTATAGGGTATTTTCTCATGCTTATGGAGAATGCAGTCATGCAAGGCAATGCTGAGCTGGTTTCTGCATATTTTCAGTTAAATGCTCTGAAGTCCTATTTCTAAACATTGGGCCATATTTACTAAACTGTTTCCTGGCGCTTGAAGACATCTTGCACCCATGAGCTGGAATGGTGTATAAGGTGTCTTCCAGCGGCAGAAGATGTCTTATGACAGAATACGGCTTAGTGAATACGGACCATAATGACAACAGAGAATGAACGGTCCTTCATTGAATAAATATACTTGGTCTTTTGGTATCCAGCAAGTTTAATTTGTAAGCCATCACAAATAACGCAAGCCTTGCCAAGCCAATAAATTGTATTTTTTTTTCTCGGGGTTTCTGTTTATTGCAGCATGCTGACATTATTAGCTCATGGCTGTCTTTTATGACTTTCTCCTATGTTGACCTGTCTTTCACAGACATTTCCTACTTTGCTGATAGCAATTCACAATTATATAAATCAGAGCACAGCCCATTTCTAGGCACTAGCGATGAAAACAAGTGCCAGAGCTTGTTGAAAACTAGACAGTGATTTTAAAACGCACAACGGTATTGCCCAAAGTGACGTTCAATGAATGAAATTTATGTTTCAACACAAGAATTCCCACTATGCTACATATCCTGAGTCAAGATATAGGCGTATCTTATCTGTGCTCCTCATCAATCCAGCTTTCCTCTTTTTTTTTTTGGATTATTTTAATTTATATTTCATATTTGAGAAAGCTGCAGTACATTGTTAATTACCCGTCTCCAGGTTTTTCCCTTTTTGCAGGTGGTGGGGAAACATGAAGTGAGAGTTTGACCTGAGACTGTAAAAATATAAAAGCTCTCTTTTTGTTTTAAGGCTTTGGAAGCACGTGTACATCAAGCAGCTTGAAAATGTCACTTTCGGATGACTTTCCCTTTCCTAGCAAAAGGCAGGTTCAGGCAAAGTGGTTTGCCGTGTGAAAGACAAGAGTAGATGAATTTAGTGTAAATGCAATAAAATAAATGAATAGCATTTCGGGAGAGGGAGTGGCTCAGTGAGTAACAACACTGGCACTGAGAGTTTGAAGCAGGGGAGCCTGGTTCAATTCCTGGTGTCGGCTCCTTGTGACCTTGGGCAAGTCACTTTATCCTTTGTGCCTCAGGAACCAAAAACATAGATTGTAAGCTCCACGGGGCAGGGACCCGTGCCTGCAAAATGTCTCTGTAAAGCGCTGCAAACAACTAGCAGCGCTATACAAGAACATGCTATTATTATTATTATTATTATGGCACCAGGAGGTTTACCAATGTAAAGTAGCCCCCATTGAATTAACCAGACTGCTAAAATTCCTATATTCTAAAGCACGGTGTATGCCTTTTGTAGTGGTTCGTTTTCAGTCTATAGTTGTGCCTCTCACAGTTCTTTGTATCAGGGGAAGTCATAGATTGTGCTTGAACTTCATGGCGTTACGACTCTTCACAAATCTGGGGAAGATGCAAGAACGCCAATAAATGTTTGGTCTTTACACACTGTAACATTTACGAAGCTTATTAATTACAAGTCTTAGGCTGCGCTTATAGTGCCGACGGTGACGTCACGCTACGGTCGCTGGAAAATCAAATTGACTTGACTTTCAGCGTTCGCGACCAAGCCACCGCGCCGCTTCTATAAGCGCACGCGACGGCGGCAATACATTTGTTTTGCCGCGGCGTCGCCGACACTATAAGAGCGGCTTACATTTGATACTGCATGTTATCCAGGGAGGCCCAACCTCCCTTTTAAACGTGAAGTCTTTGATGGTAACCAAAAATCATGACACGGAGGTGCAAAAGTTTCTCCACTTTATAAAAAGATCCTCGTGTAACTCCATCCCACCTTCTGCTGTTGACTCCCCATAACACAATAGTGGAAATTGTCGCTTGCGCTTCTCGTATTATAATTCCCTGAGTTGTATTGTTTTTGTAAAGCACTGTGGATATATATATATATATATATATATATATATGTATATATGTATACATATATATATATATATATATATATATATATATATATATATATCCATACAAATTGGAATATAATGCGGTGATGCATTGAAGCAAGCTGAACATTTACTTGGTTCCACAATTGTTCTGATACATTCTCCTCTCTGATACTAAGGCGGGATTCACTAAGCCGCAATGTGGGGTATTGAGTCATGACCTGGAGTTGACTGCCATTGACTTGAATGGCAGGTAGCCCAAGATCGGGGTGCGATATCCCACATCAGAGATGAATCTACCATTAAGTTCTACTAATATAGATCTAAAAGAATGCTGCAACAATACAGCTGTTTTTTTTATGTAGCACGCAGCTCAGGGCAAAGCATATTCCTGCCACCAGTCAAAGCTTCGTACAACTGGCAGTCTTATTTTTGGTGCCTGACTCACAAGGAGGTAAACTGATCAAAATCCCAAGGTGTTCACACTGCGTTTTGAACCTGGTTCACTGATTTTCAAAGGCACTGTAGTTACTCATTCTCCTACACAAAAAGTTCCATTGTAAATGCTGCTTCTCTTTCACATTGTTCAGTGAATGTCACAGCTATGAGATGATATTGCATTGCGTTGGTCATAAGATTTCATTTTTTATAAAAACATCAATATCTAATATGGTCTTTCAAACTATATACAAAGTGTAACACGAGAGGTGCAAGATCTTTCTGTTATAAATTTTAAGTTAAACAGCAGAGCCCAGAGGGAAAACTGGGAATTTTCATAAAAATGTGCAGTCTAAATGGATTCTAAAATTCCTTTGGGTAGATCTGACAAACCATCATAACTTAACTAAAGGAGTGTGACTCATCGTATAAAGAATCAGTGTGACGTTCCATCCTGTTATTCACAGGGACATGGGGGTATAATGCGATTTTTCTTTTAGTTCTATCTGATTAAAAGGAATTGAACCTGATCGTAGAGGTATGTAACATTTTCAGAGGCAGAGGTTTTATTTTTAGGCTGTTAAAATCAACAGTACATCTTCTACATTACTTTTAAAGTTAAAGCCCAGTTGTGCATTTACATTTCGACGAGAACATCGATGGACCTAAATGTGTCTGTGTGTGTTGATATGTATGTGTGTGTGTATATATATATATATATATATATATATATATATATACTTAGATAAGTTATGGTGGGTAAAAAAAAGTGACAAAAACCCTCCACTGCAAAGCATATAGCAAATGGAAATATTACTGTATGCTCATTTGCATGTCTTAGACAGGTCTGCAACCCCGCCTTTCACCATTATCACCCAGCACACAGCACTTCCACTGCAGCAAGGGATTCTGGGAAATGACATGCAAATGAGCACACAGTGCCACCTTTTGCTTCAAAACCATTTTTAACATGGTTCCCTATAGGCTTAAGCTTGCTGCATGGTCACAGCTTTGAGCACAGCCAGGGTTAAGATGCATAGCCAGTAAACCCACCTGCAGACAGCCGTTTTCGACCTTGATGGGTCTCATCAGTGTGGGGTTGGTTATACCGGCTGTGCAAAAATGCTTCATTTTTGCATAGCCGGTATAACCAACCCCACACTGATGAGACCCATCAAGATCGAAACGGCTGTCAGTGGAAGTGCTTTGTGCTGGGTGATAATGGTGAAAGGCGGGGTTGCAGACCTGACTAAGACATGCAGACGAGCATACAGTTGTATTTACATTTGCTATATATATATATATATATATATAATATATATATATATATATGTATGTATATATATATATATATATATATATATATATATATATATATATGTGACACACGTATGTATGTGCGTGGATTGTTGATCTGCATGTGTTGAATGGTATCTTATAATTAAATATGTATATTTCTTTTCTTTTATCTAGACTATATTGGATATGACTTTTGGAGCTGGAGGTCACACTTCATATATTCTGAAGCAGGCCTCTAATATTAAAATATTGGCACTGGACAGAGACCCAACATCATATGCAATAGCTCAAACACTGTCCCAGTGTAATGGGTAAGTACAATTCTTGCATGCTTCTTTTATGTACAAAAAAAGGACATCTACAAAATACTTTATGGTTTATTGCGATACTCTACCATTGAAAACAAGACCCAAAAACTGAACAGCGACAAAGCCCCTCTTTCAATATGCTGTGAAGTGGCTCCCCTACCCCCTGGAGAACATTTTAGGGGGATATGTACACAGTGTCCAAAACTGGAGCATTGCTTCAAAAACGGTGCAGATTGTGCTAACGTATAAAAGGGCTTTGCTCAACTGTGTGCCTCAAATTGTTCCACTTGCACCATGAGCATTTTGGGGAGGGGGTATAGGAGGAGTTAGGGGAGGAGAGAGTCAGTGTTTTAGGGAGGTATAGGAGAAGTTAGGGGAGGAGAGTGTTTTGGGGAGGGGGTAAATGAGGAGTTAGGGGAGGATAGTCAGTGTTTTTTATGGGGGGTATAGGAGGAATTAGGGAAGGAGAGTCAGTGTTTTGGGGAGGGGGTATAGGAGTGAGATGAGGAGAGTCAGTGTTTTGGGGAGGGGATATAGGAGGAGTTAGGGGAGGAGAGAGTCAGTGTAGCGGGAGAGGGGGGTTGGCCCGGTATTAAAGGGGTTGCACCCCATATGGCCACCCCCTGACCTCACCAGGGAGGCAAGGGGTTAAATGGACTGCGGTCCAGGAATGTGGCTTACACCATGTCATGTGAGGAAAATGTATGCCCCCCTGTTCCCATGTTTCATTATAATCCTGTATTTTAATGTTTTAAAGTGCATTTCTGTATCTCCAGTCCTGGAGGTCGCAGAGAGTTGATATTTGGCCAATGTGTGGAGTCACTGTAGGCATTAAGAACTGGCAAATTTCGACCCACTGAGCCCACCAGAATGGAACTTATTAATATGTGTAGATATTAAAGTGTATATGTATGGTATTTTGGATCTGTTCTGAAAATGCAGACCCCATCTGCTATGCTAATAGGTCATGAAGGGCAGCCGGCTGATTGAGCCTAAGCACTGTGATCAAAAGTTAACTGCCTGATTGTTTACACTAAGTACTAATCAACAGACCAAGTACTAATCAACAGACTCTGCCGCTCTAATTGTTACCTGAAGGTGGAGAATCATCAAACTGGAGTGGTTTGTAAGTGTTATGTCTACACCCACAAACAATGCAGATACTTCATTTGGTAGACTGGTCGTTGCCCCTGATTTAATTATGGGGCTACCCATAGAGTCCCATTACACATGGGCTAATTAGCTGGGGGGCATGGGTTAATCTGTGTCTCCACGTTAGGGATTGGATACAGATAATTGTTCACCAATAGTCTGTATTCAATGTTAAGAATAGGGTTACACAGGTATATAAACTGTGTCAACCCTACAGTTTTTAGTTGTGCTTCTGATTCCACCTGGAATGTCACCGGATTGCTGGAGAATTGCTAGCTGATACTTCTCCATCCCCCAACACTAAGTAAGTGTTACCTTCTTGCCTGTTAATTGTACTATATTGCTGTGTTCACCTTTTTTAAGGAATAAATATATTTTATTATATCTAAGCCTCGTTCAGTTCAACCCAGATATTTGGTGTTCATTAGGCCTCGGTCCCGCTGCGCTCGTTGGCACGAGCGGCCATGTCGCGAGTTCCCCACCAGCAGGGGAATCCTCGCGAGCCGGTCCCGGTCCCCCCTGGCGGCACAGCTGACTACACGCTGTGGCGCGTCAGCCGCTAGGAGACACAAGAGAATGGTGTTTCCTAGCGTTGACGCGTCACGTGGTGTGGCTGTGAGCCAATGGGGAGGGGAGGCTTCGGGAGGAGGAGAGGCTTCGGGGAGCGGGGAGGAGTGTGGAGTGAAAGCAGGTGAGTGCCTGTCTGTGTGTGTATGTGTGTGCCCGAGTGCGTGAGTTCCTGCCTCTGTCTGGGTGTGTGTGTGTATGAGTGTGTGAGTGCCTGCCTGTGTGTGCGCGCGTGTGTGTGTATGAGTGCGTGAGTGCCTGCCTGCCTGTGTGTGTGTGTGTGTGTGTATGAGTGCATGAGTGCCTGCCTCTGTGTGTGTGTGTGTGTGTGTGTGTATGAATGCCTGCGTGTGTGTGTTTAAAGTTACCCTCAGCAGCTCCAGCCCGAGTCCGTGGAGGGAGGGGGGGGAGAGTAGCGGGTCCCTCCGCTCAAGCCACGCCCCCCCTCCCTGTCAAGCCTCCCACTCCCGCCCACCTCCCGCTCCGGCTCCGGCTCCCGCTCCCTACAGACCGCATATCGCGGTCTGTGTATCTCAGCGCACCGCCCGTCTGCAGTGCGGGTGCGCTGACTCTGGGAGCGGGGCCTTAGCCTTATATCTTGTCATAAGCTACCGTGACAGTCAGTGTTTTGGGCAGTGGGTATAGGAGGAGTTAGGGGAGGAGAGTGACCATTTTTTTCGGAGGGGATATAGGAGGAGTTAGGGAAGGAGCCAGTGTTTGTGGTGAGTGGTTAGGGGAGGAGAGTCAGTGGTTTGGGGAGGGGGTATAGGAGGGGTTAGGGGAGGAGGGAGTCAGTCTTTTGGCAAGTGGTTAGGGGAGGAGCCAGTGTTTGGGGGAGTTTATAGGGGAGGGGGTTATAGGAGGTGTTAGAGAGTCAGTGCAATTTCAGTGGCGCCTATAACTGGTGCAGTTTTCATTCCTCTGCACAAAATAAATCCGCCATGTTTAGGTGACGTTCGCCTCTACGCCAAAGAGATCTGCGCCAGTCGTTAGAAGCAAGATGTGAAAGATTCATGCATAGGTAGATGCTTCCAAATTGATGCAGATGCAAATATTTTTTTTTTTTACCTATCCCCCTCAGTGTCATTTGAATGAGGCTCAACCATTTCCCAGCACTGGGTAGCAGCGTCACTATATGGCCATCCTCAGAGTGTCACTTGTATGAATTTCTTTTTTTCTGAAACACACACAGATTAAGAAGTGCATATTTCTGGAAATGTAATCACCATATGGCTGAAGGAACAGATTTGCGGCACCATACTTTGCTCACAAATTCCAAGTTTAGTTAAAAACAAGGCTTGCAATAAAAACAACATGGTTTAGTCACATTTATTTAGTCAGATAATTGATGCTTTCATTATTTTATGTTGGTTCATCGCTGTGAAATGAAGCTGCTTTGCTTAGTTGCTGTTTGTTTCACCAATGGCAGCACTGCAAGGCCTATTAATTTTATTTTACAATGCAGGCAAAAACGTCATTGTATAATCCCATTCTGGGTTCTGTACTAAGCACATTTCTTACGTAACCCTGTTTCCCCCACCCAATCTCACATAGGGTCTACCTTGGGGAAACTTGCGCTGGTTACTTCTTTGAGTGTGGTGCATACCTACTGGTAACGGGGTCCTGGGTCTCCCGCATGGTGTTATAGGGGAATGACAGGACAGACTTCTGGGGTCTTGCCCGAATCGTACTCACAGGTGCAGCGCCTCCATCTCTTGCAGCCCCCAGATGTATAGGGAGAAGTCTCTGCAGGAGAATCTCTTTACCTTCTTACCAATAGACTTCACTCTCAGGCCAGAAGTATAGTAAAACAAAGGTCTCTTTATTCTCTCTGTATTCAGCACAGCAGTCAGATCTCAGCTTGTAGGGCTTCCACCCTCAGGATGTCCCTGGACCTCACTCCCAGCCAATGGGCACCAGGAGCAGTCCCACCTCTTCCCTTACTTTCTGGTAGAGTAAGGGGAACAGTCTCCCACTACAGTCTCCCACCACTCCCCTAAGGGAGGGCACACAGTGTACAGAGCCCTGCACACTGCACTCAGGTAGACCAGCCTCTCTCACAGTAGAGAAAACTGACTAAATACAGGAAGTACAGTGCCTTAAGTACAGATCCAGTAGGAACCACCCCTGTGCCTCTGATTGGACACAAGACCTGATTGCACTAACTTCTCTGACTCAATGCACTGCAATGTGTGGAGAAAAACCATGATTACTCCTGGCCAACCTACCCTTACTAGGAATTACTGCCAGGAGGAGGGCAGACCTATAGCCCAAAACCAATCAGGGCTACACTTAAATGAAATAGCTTTTCATTTTCTTAGAAAGCCACTGAAATTGCACGACCAAATATTTTAGATGCAGCCGCTTATTGAGGTAAATATATCCTAGTTATGCGTACAGATTTTATGCAGGTAAAGGATTATGAAGTAGCAATTTAGAATAAAATGCTTCACTGCTGCAGTTCCTGGAAGATGGGATGAGGTCTCACTTATAAGAACCCTGTGAGTATTCTAGAAAAGTTACGTTACTTTACTGTACCAGAGCAACATATGTTTTTCCAAGAAGATGATCCTTCCTATCTCAGAAGGGCCTGCACAATGCGTTTTAGGCCCGTATGGCAGCAAACGGATTAATTTGGTGTTGCATGCTGGTTTATTTCAGTTTGTGATACCTTCAAATGGACCAACATTATAGGGATTTATATACATAACGCTTTCGAGTCTTATTTAGGAACCTTTTCATCGGTACTGTATATCAAAACCATAGACTTGTTGTGTTGGAAGGTTGTTATATGTTGCAACTATATCTATAAAGAACAATTGTATCATATTGTATATCATATATATATCATATCAAACTAGAGGGTTGCTGACTATTCACCCTTAAAATGCTGTTAGTTGCAGTCCCCATTCTCCTGATTTGAATCATGAGTTCAAGGAAGGAGATTTCATCTGGATCGGTCTCGAAGGTAATTCTCAAGTTATTTTCATTGTTATTCAGTGTATTAATAAAGTATTTTAGTAACTCCTGAGATCTGTTCCAGACTAAGAACACATCATCGATGTATCTATACCACATGTCTATGTGGTTTGTGAATCTCTCCATGGTTTCTGTAAAAAACGATTTCTGATTCCCACCAGCCCAGGTACAAATTGGCGTAGGATTGGGCACATTTCGTGCCCATAGCCGTGCCCTGGGGGTACAAGATTTTATTGAACAGAAAATAGTTTCTAGTGAGGACAAAGGCTAGTAGCTTCAGAACGAAGTCATTGTGATTGCAAAATTGGCTGCCCCTTGTGTTAAGAAAGTACGATGTTGCTTTGATTCCCGCGTTGTGTGGTATACTGGTGTACAGCCCTTCTACATCTAAGGACACCAAGATAGTGTCTGTTGTCACATTTTTATTATCTGTATTTACTCTGGTTGTCTCACCGCTTGCTAAACTCGTACTTGCCCCCATTCTACCTCCATAACCCCTTGCTATTTCCCCATCTATTTAGTTTATCTGTCTCTTTCCCCTCCCCCCTCCTTCCTAGTTTACTCATTCTATATTCTTCGGGACATGTTAATACTTTGGACAGCCTTAGTCCACATTGTCTGACGTGGCCATTCGGGCTGTTCGTGGGCGAAAATTCACATTGATTTCAATGGGGCTTTACAACCGAAAACAGCCGCTTCAGACTTTATTGAATCCTCGCTAAGTGTTCTGTGTTACATACTGCCTGAGAATGTTTCTCCCAGATACACTGAAGACTGTTTCTGTGCTACACTGCACTATGTAACTGCTCTTCCACGTCAGCGTTCCCCATTGAGCGTACAATAGGTACGCGCTTCTTTGTTCCACCCCAACATTTATAGACCGACTGTTTGCAACGCTTGTCCTTGTTGAACATCGTATTGTAATATTCAGGATTTATTCTCTCATTTTAATTGCCCTATCGACAGATACATTTTCATTATCCCAATCTGATCGTCTTTAAAGCATGATCAGACTTTATGGTAAAACGCCAGCTCCAGATTTATGAACATGTAATTGCTTGGAGTAAAGCATCAAATACCAAACACCCTTTATTTCTACTCACGTTTCCCGTGGCTGCATTACATGGGGATATTAGCCAACGCCAGTTGCTGAGTTTTGGTACAATTTCCTCTGGTGCCTCTGGGTTAGGATATATATTGGCACATGGTGTTACTTCACGAAGGTCAGTGGGAGAACCAAAATGTTGATCTATGTCAATATATTTTTTCATCAAGTAGAAGTCCACTGGTGTGCTGCCTTCTTCCTCATGGATGGCTCCAGTGTATGGCTGTCCATCCGTGGCAGTAAAATCTAAGTGCTCTCTTTCTCACTCTCTGTTTGCTTCAGATTGAATACAATTTTAGGGCAGTCCAGCTAAATTTAGCCTAGTTGCCAATCTGGTGCTGGAGGGCTGTAATATACACTGCAGAGGGGCTAAAAGGTGCGTTTAATTTGGACACACAATTTTATGCAGAGGTTATTGATTATGGCAATTAAAATAGCAGCATACGTTTACAAATAAATTATGTGTCTGGCTATTAATCACTGAACGGTAAAAGCTTTACAGTGCTGTTATTTAAATCTGCAGTATATAAGTCTTTTTCTTCTGCTTCAGTCTTCGGCTTAAAAGTAAAGTCCCTCTTTAAAACAATATCCTTGTAATAAACTGAAACCAAAATAATTGACCTGTCACGGAACGTCAAACCGCCGGTCCCCCAAAGCAGCGGGTCACCGGTACATGGATTCTATCCCGACTCTGCCTGCCGGGAAAGCACCTTGGTCCTGCTGACCGCGAGGGAATTCCTGATTGGGCTTTGGCAAAAAGGTGCCCAAAGACACACACTGCATAATCCTATCCTGCCCTGCTAGGATGGTAGCATCACCAACCAGAACCACTAGAGGGAGCCCACCCAAAAGCTACACTCATATCTGGGGTACCTCCCACCCAATCCCAGTGACCACAGGCCCTCACTAGGAGCCACAAACATACTCTGATACTCTAGGGGCAATGGGACGCCTGCTAGCTCAGTGGGTCTTAGGGTTCCCAGAAAGCAGTAAGAGGTAGGGTTGCCACCAACCTGGCTATGAGGAGAACCACCCAAGAGCACTGCTCTTACACAGGTTACACTCCCACCCACTTCCGGTAATCCCTGACTCGCACAAGGAGTCAATCCCTTTTCCATGACTAGCGTCCCTGTCTTTACTGGGATAATGTGGCCCAAGTCAAATGCCAGCGTCACAGAATTCCCAGTAAGCACCCTAACCAAATGACACAACATACAGTATATAACAAGTTACAAAAAACATCAGTCATGACAACAGAGCTATTAACAATGGGTTTAATAGGGAAGGGTACAGTACACAAAAACATGGCATACAGATCAGCAACAGCAAATACACAGGGAGGGTAGTGCAAAAGCTCTTATAACTTACCCATGAGACCAAAAAGGTAAAAAAGCTGTCTGTGAGTAGGGTTACTGGCTCAGCACTTCTGTAACTCAGGCTGTGCTGAAAAGCTGTGTAATACAGCAGGCATAAGCTTATAGGTGTCCATGTTAACATGGACAAGAAGTAAAAAGTGACACACTGTGCTCATTTGCATGTCATTACCCAGAATCCCTGGCTTCAGTGGAATCACTGTAAGCAATAATGGGGAAAGACAGGGTTGCAGACATGTCAGACATGCAAATGTATCACAAGTGGTATTTCTATTTACTCAGAACTTGCAGAATGTTCTGTTAAAGTCCTTGGGTGCAAAAGGGTTCTTTGGGCTGGCGCCGAGGCAGTGAGGGTTGCTGCATGGACCAATGTCTTCCATGGGAGATACATAACATCGAAATGTTCTGCCCCAGTGGGTCTAAAGAGAACACTGCCAGGCAGGGCTTTTAAAAGATTGTCTCCCCCGTTATTCCCTATGGGGTTTTTGGACCATTCAGGGACAGTTTGGGGGGGTTGTTAATCTTCAGCCAATCACAGGGCTGGCTTGCATCTAACAAAAATGTTCAAATAGGAGAGACTCCAGACTAGAAGGGGTTAATGACCCCCCAACCAGGGTGCCAGTTTGTCTGAGGTTTAGGAGGGGGTCTCCTAGCATCAACAGCATAATCTGAGCAGTGGTCATCCAGCAAAGTGCAAATGCTTCATGGGACACATCTAATGCAGACCCACAATATACACCAACTGGAGCAGTGTGACACCTCAACCAGGCATAGGATGGAGGAACCACAGGGGGCTTCTGGTGGATGTGACAATGGGGGGAGGGTATACAGCAAGGGGGGGGGGGCAACTCCAGTCCTCAAGGGCCACCAACAAGCCAGGTATTCAGGGTATCCCTGCTTCAGCACAGGTGGCTCAGTCTGTGACTGAGCCACTGATTTAGCCACCTGTGCTGAAGCAGGGATATCCTGAAAACCTGACCTTTTGGTAGCTCTTGAGGACTGGAGTTGCCCCCTGGTATGCAGTATATCAAAAAGCTGTACACTATTGTAAATGCATTTTTCCTTCTATTTAGCGCTAAAATGAAGGTTTCCTGGCGTGGCAAAGAGACGGCCAGAGGGGTCAGCAGGCTCTGGCACTCCAGCGGTTACGATGATTATATGCACACTGAGAAGAATGTTTTTAATAAGCCTGTTTAATATATATATATATGCACTGCTACTTTAACAAGGAAAAATGGGTCAGGTCTTGTTAGATATTCAGTGCGTGGGTAGGAATCCTTTGACGAGCTTTCTGGGGAAGCCTCTGACTTGGGAATTGCTGCAGAGAATCTAGGAGAACACAGATAAAATTGTGTCAGTAGCAATATATATTACAAATCAACCCTTTCTCGCCCACTGGAAGAAGAAAAAATAGAAAATGCAAGAAAGGTGCATGATATCTACCAATTAACCAATATCATTACAGGAGTTTAAGGCTGAGAAGCCTACGCATAGCCTTCACACAGGAGACAATATACTGCATAGTATAAGAACTCATGCTCCAGAAACAAGAATGAATGAATACTGCAGTGTAAACTTCCATCTTTTCCACTGCTGCAGCATATTGTGGATAAGTTTATCTGTACAGTACGTTTAATATTTGCATCTGGGGCCCCATGTAATTTGATAGAAGACGCAATCATATGTTCAGTTTACATTACAGGTTCACTTATATTGTTTCAGTGAAGCCACGGGTGTCACGCCGGCATAAAAAGAAGTCGCCTGTCTGTAGCTATGGGTTATATTTACTAAACAGTGGCTCAATCATTTGAAGACTTTGCAATGTCCAGTAAATCTGGAGAAACATCAGTTGATTTGATATAGCACATGGACATTGCAACACTGAAATAATATTTTTCATTACGTTTATTAAATCTGTTACTTTGTTGGGGGTGTTTTATATTTGATATTATGTGCCTTTTACTATAAACTATAATAAGGGGGTGGTCTTCTCCAGTCCTCAGGGGTCACCAACAGGTCAGGTTTTAAGGATATCTCTGCTTCAGCAGAGGTGGCTCAGTCAAAGACTGCACCACCTGTGCTGAAGAAGGGATATCCTGAAAACCTGACCTGTTGGTGACCCCTGAGGACTGGAGTTGGCCACCCCTGCTTTAATGTATTCAACACGTTCTGAGCAAATGTTAGTTACAATTTGATTGTATCATTTTTATATAGTGTATATGTACGAGTGGAAAGAAGTATTAATGAACCAATGTTGCACGGTCAAAATAACAAACTATTTAGAAGGAATCCTGTTGCAGTAAACATAAAGGAACCACCTTAATTGCAGATAGATAGAGTTTTGAAAGTACTGTAGGAGTAAAAATGATTGAAAATGCTCCTGATTATTAATTTACCGCGTAACAATGTGTCCAACATGGTCAAATCTATCACACACTTTTTGTACACATCTTAAGTGCTGCAACTTATAATTGGTCTGGACGACTAATGATAACTGAAACATTCTGTAAAGAGATGCAGACAGTCTGAATCTATCTGATGGAACAAAACATACATTCTCTAGGCCTTTTCTGGGATTCTTTGTGATGGCTGCATGTCTTTCTAGAGTGCTAGGACCCCGAGAGAGGATTTCCCTGCATGGTTTTGATGCTGTGCTTCCTTATTCTTTTTAAATTACCTGAAATAGGTTTATTTTGCCATAATGTGCCAACCTCTAGCTCAGGGGTGGCCAACTCCAGTCCTCAAGGGCCACCAAGAGGTCAGGTATTCAGGATATCCCTGCTTCAGCACAGGTGGCTCAATCGGTGGCCCAGTCAACGACTGGACCCCCTGTGCTGAAGCAGGGATGTCCTTAAAACCTGCCCTCTCGGTGGCCCTTAAGGACTGGAGTTGGCCATCCCTGACCTATTTCGTTTCATAATTAACAGCATCTTTGTCTGGCTGTCCGTTCTGTGGGTATGAAGGGCCCAGTGCTTGCTTTGCTCACCCATAAACTTGTGGCTGACAAACAGCAGTCTTTTTAAAGGAGACGTTCCTCCCGCTTAGTTTCTTTTGTCATTGTCCCCCTCGCATCTTTTAAAAAAAATTTTTTTTAACATGTATAGGGAGCAGGGGATCTCTAGAGCTGAGCCATGTTAATTTCAGATATGGGCACCCACTGCTTCCAGAGATACTTACCAACGAAGGTGCCGCCGGTAGCATCCCCTCAAGGTGGGAACAAGATGCAGGTTAATGTGGCTTCCTATTGCCCCTGGCGGCAGCTTCTCCATTAAGTATTTGGGGAATCAGGGGGTCCCCGGATGTGGAATGAATGCGGTTCAACTCCGGAGACCCCTTGGTTTGTATACATGTTTAAAAAGGTGGGGTGTTCTCCTCCCCCCCCCCCCCCACCCCTCAACTTTCTTTATTCTTGCATTCCTTTTCATTGCTCGCCATCATTGCTGAGTGTCAAACTAAGTTCTCTTGAGGCTGCACAAAGCCTTCAAAGCACCAGTTGGGCAGCCCATGTCAAAGCAGCGGTCAATCGGTCCATGCATTACAATATATATGGGCTGGTATGTGTACAGAACTAACAGCTGTCTCTGCAACTTTCTACATGTTACTAAAGTGAAGAACAACTTTATCCACAGTCCACAGTGTGAAGTGCCTCAAATTCTGCTTTGGCTTTTCCATTGTTAGATGGATAACGTCTTTACTTCGTATGGAGTGTGCTGATATTAAAATGAGATGAGATGTTTCCTAGTGATAATATATGCTGTGGGCGTCCTTCCTCGTAGACAACTGACCACATTAGTATGCTGAGGAACTGTGCAGCGTTATCGGATTTTTATGAGTCACCCTAGTTTTCTAATTAATCAACTCAAACCACAAAGGAACTAATTTATCAATGCTAACACATTCCAAAGAGGCTGCATTATTTGTTTGTAGATCGGTGTGGATACATAACAAACAGAATTGTGGCAAAATACAGTACATTGATTCTCCACTGGTGGGCCAGCTCGAAGGCAGTGCCATTGAGGTGACTGCACCGAGCCCCGCGCTTACAGAGGACCAGCGCTCTTCCCCACAATATTTAAGCTGCGATTGCCAGGGGAGAGCACAGGACTCCGTAAATGCCAGCATCGCCTCATGCTATAATGTGACGACGCATTTCCATGACAAAGTGACGTCACACGGTGACGTAGCATGTGGAGAATGCACCGGGCCCAGCCAATATCCCAGCCGGCTCTGTTCTCCAGCCAACGCAGCTGCATGTTGGAGGAGAAGCTTGCTACAATCTTCCAGTGGAATAGGGCATACATCTCAGGGAGGAGTTGTGGTAACGTGCCTGCTGCAGATATGTTAGTGGCAGATACAAAGGCAGAGATGTATCAACACAAAGAACATGCACATACAGTAGAAGTTTGTTTTGACGCATTGCTACATTTTCTGCTCACTTTGGGTCAAACGTATGAAAATGTTTTTTAGTTTTGACAAGAGAAGTTTACAGCACCTCATACCTGGCGATCTTTTTGATGCAAATGTAAGATAAGTTGGCTACATCTCGTTACAATTTGTGAATTATATATTTAATCTCTAACGCCTCCTATTGTCTCTCCCCAAATTGCAAGGTGATGCCAACAGGGCAAAACTAGGAGCAAAGACCGTGGCCAATTGACACAAAGAGATGCACAATGAGAATGACGCTATTTGAGAACATGTTTCTCCAAATTTGCTAAGAATCATCTCCCACAAAGTTTTTCTGCTACAATTGCTTGTTACTCTGCTTTATTTATTAAGAATAGCACCCAATATAATTATTAAAACGGTTTCCTATTCAGTAGTAGTCAACCATTAGGGAATTTTATAATTGTCTTTTATTCATTCTAGAAACCCCCAAACATATAGCACATGAAAACAGACGGGAAAATCTACATAGATCGACACTAACCTCAAGAATGGATGGGGCGCAGAGCTGAGCTGAGCTGAGGGAAGATATGGGGTGCAGAGCTGGTACTGAGGGAAGATATGGGGTGCAGAGCTGGTACTGAGGGAATGTATGGGGAGTAGAGCCGGTACTGAGGGAATGTATGGGGAGTAGAGCTGGTACTGAGGGAAGGTACAGTATGGGGTTAGAGCTGGTACTGAGGGAAGGTATGGGAAGTAGAGCTGGTAGTGAGGGAAGGTATGGGGAGTAGAGCTGGTACAGAGGAAGGTACAGTATGGGGTTAGAGCTGGTACTGAGGGAAGGTATGGGAAGTAGAGCTGGTAGTGAGGGAAGGTATGGGGAGTAGAGCTGGTACAGAGGAAGGTACAGTATGGGGAGTAGATCAGGTACTGAGGGAAAGTATGAGAAGTAAAGCTGGTACTGAGGGAAGGTATGAGGAGTTGAGCTGGTACTGAGGGGAGGTATGAGGAGTAGAGCTGGTACTGAGGGAAGATATGGGGAGTGGAGCTGGTAGTGCGGGAAGGTATGGGGTGAAGAGCTGGTATGGTATGGGGTGAAGAGCTGGTACTGAGGGGAGGTATGAGGAGTAGAGCTGGTACTGAGGGAATGTATGGGGAGCAGAGCTGGTAGTGAGGGAAGGTATGGGGCGAAGAGCTGGTACTGAGGGGAGGTATGAGGAGTAGAGCTAGTACTGAGGGAATATATGGGGAGCAGAGCTGGTAGTGAGGGAAGATATGGGGAGTAGAGCTGGTAGTGAGGGAAGGTATGGGGAGTAGAGCTGGTTGTGAGGGAAGGTATGGGGAGCAGAGCTGGTAGTGAGGGAAGATATGGGGTGAAGAGCTGGTACTGAGGGAAAGTATGAGGAGCAGAGCTGGCACTGAGGGAAGGTATGGGGAGTAGAGCTGGTACTGAGGGAAGGTATGGGGAGTAGAGCTGGTACTGAGGGAAGATATGGGGAGTAGAGCTGGTAGTGAGGGAAGGTATAGGGTGAAGAGCTGGTACTGAGGGAAGGTATGGGGAGTAGAGCTGGTGAGGGAAGGTATGGGGAGTAGAGCTGGTAGTGAGGGAAGATATGGGGAGTAGAGCTGGTAGTGAGGGAAGATATGGGGTGAAGAGCTGGTACTGAGGGGAGGTATGGGGAGTAGAGCTGGTACTGAGGGAAGGTATGGGGAGCAGAGCTGGTAGTGAGGGAAGGTATGGGGTGAAGAGCTGGTACTGAGGGGAGGTATGGGGAGCAGAGCTGGTACTGAGGGAATGTATGGGGAGCAGAGCTGGTAGTGAGTATACAGTTTTTCAATCTGGGGTCCTCAGAAGATGTCCTAATATAAGAGTGTTCTTATCAAGTGCTCATTAACCCTTTCAGTGGCAGAAAATACTGCAGCACATTGTATGTCGCTTTGCTGTGTACAGCTCAAGTGTAAGACCTGCCTTAATTTGTACCATTAATCTGCAGAAAGCCATACCAGGTTTTACTCATTATAAAGTGGAGGTTAGTGCACAAGGGGTCAAAAATGGCCGTGACATTCAAAATGGTAAAGAATAATCAGATGTGGAAGATTTGTTGTTTATTTTTGGAAGCAGAGGCTTGCTTTGTTTCTTTGCCAGAGATGATAACTCCCTAGACTGAAAAATCTGAAGTTAAGTGTTTTTGAAAGTCTATTTTTGTTTGCAGTTAATTTTTTACATGTACCCTGTTAGAACTTCACTAGATAAGGTGACCAAACGTCCCAGTGTTTTAAGTGACTGTCTCGGTGTTTCAACAGTTTATATATTTTGCAGAGAGAAGCGGGCTGCAGCGAGCAATGTCTCCTCCGTCCATTAGGTGGTGTTTTGCCCGATTGCTGTGTGCTCTCACTGAGAAGGCAAAAAGGTGTGTGTGTGTGTGTGTGTGTGTTTCTCTCCGTGTCTCCGTGTTTGTCCTTTACCAATAAAGCTGGATGTTTAAAAAAAAACAAAAAAACCCCCCCAACTGACGTCATTTGCGTGACGCCGCTTGAGGAGCTTGGTCGCGTCCTCAGCCTGCATGGCGATGCCGGGGGAAAGAAAGGTAGGAGATGTTCGGAACCCACGCTCAGACCGCGTTAGAAGCTGATCCACGTTTTAGCAGATCGCGCTATAACGGGGTTGAGCTGTATACACATACACACACAGTACTCGCTTATTCCGACAGAATGCGCCCTGCAAACCGCCATCGGATTACGAACCATCGGATTGCGCGTCCATGTTAAACCATGGCGGATAAGCGATTCCGACGTCTGATAATGCGTCCAGCGGACTGCATTATGCGGCGTCAGATGAGGCGTTCGGAAAGCATACCATCGGCTACAGAGGACCACCTGTATGTACGTACAGCTAAACCCCGTTATAGCGCGGACCTCGGGGGCCATCTGATCCGACCGCGCTAGAACCGGGGTCGCGCAATTTTTTTTTAAAAATGGCCGCCGCGCGCCTGATCGGGAGAGAGGGAGTGAGGAGGGAAGGAAGGAAAGAAGAGGTGGCCGGAAGCCCTACATGTCCCCTAGCAACGGTGAGTCCATCCGCAACCTGCTCCTTACCTCCCACCACCGGTATCCATTTCCTCCCTCCCCAGGCCCCCATACCTACCGGCCCTCCGCGGCATAGCCCACGCGGCCCTCCGAGTCCCAGCCTGCTCCTCACTCACCCCCCTCCTCCCGACACCCCCCCTCCTCCTGATGCCAGCTCCGCTCCGATCTCAGCAGCCGACAACAAAGGTAGGGAGGGGGAGTGGGAGGTGTGGTGTAGTGTGCTGTGAGTGCTGTGTGCTGTGAGAGTGTGCTGTGAGTGCTGTGTGCTGTGAGAGCTGAGTGCTGTGAGAGTGTGCTGTGAGTGCTGTGAGAGTCTGCTGTGAGTGCTGTGTGCTGTGAGTGCTGTGTGAGAGTTTGCTGTGGGAGTGTGCAGTGAGAGTGTGCTGGGAGTGTGTGCAGTGTGTGCAGTGAGTGTGTGTGCAGTGAGTGTGTGTGCAGTGAGTGTGTGTGCAGTGAGTGCTGGGAGTGTGTGCAGTGAGTGCTGGAAGTGTGTGCTGTGAGCAGTGTGCAGTGAGAGAGTGTGCAGTGAGAGTGTGTGCAGTGAGAGTGTGTGCTGGGAGTGTGTGCAGTGTGCTGTGAGCAGTGTTCAGTGAGAGTGTGTGCAGTGTGCAGTGAGAGTGTGTGCAGTGTGTGCAGTGAGTGTGTGCTGGGAGTGTGTGCAGTGTGCAGTGAGAGTGTGTGCAGTGAGAGTGTGTGCAGTGTGCAAAAAAAATGTTATTTTTAAAAAAAAATTTAAGCGGGAGCCATGTGAAAACCGCGTTATAACGGGTTGCGCTATAACGGGGTTCACCTGTATGTATAATAATATACTAATAATTGTTTGTTCTTGTATAGCGCTGCTAGTTTTTACATAGCGATTTACAGAGAAATTTTGCAGGCATAGGTCCCTGCCCCGTGGAGCTTACAATCTATGTTTTTTTGGTGCCTGAGGCACAGGGAGATAAAGTGACTTGCGCAAGGTCACAAGGAGCCAACACCGAGATTTGAACCAGGTTCACCTGCTTCAAACTCAGTGCCAGTCAGTGTTTTTACTCACTGAGTCTCTCCCTCCCTCCCCCTCTGCCCTTCCCTCCCCCTCTCCCCCGTCCTCCCTCTCCCCCCTCCTTCTCCCCCCTCCCTCTCCCCCTCCCTTTCCCTCTCCCCACCTTCCCTCTCCCCCCCTTCCCTCTCCCCCTTCCCCTCTCCCCCCTTCCTCTCCCCACCCTCTCCCACTCTCTCTCCCCCCCTCTCTCTCCCGTCTCTCTCTCTCCCCCACCCTCTCTCTCCATCCCTCTCTCTTCCTCCCTCTCACTCCTCTCTCTCTCTCTCCCTCTCCCTCCCCCTCCCTCATCTAATCTCATTAGCTTTAATTGAGGTGCATAGGGGTCTATCTCACGCAGTCAAAAATAGATATAATGCACACATTTGATAGATAAAAAATATAGAAGCAATGTACATTACCTGCTCAATACGTACAGTTGCAAGGTATGATGCAAAAGCCATAAGATTGAACTCAGAAAAACTAGCGCCTTGTATACAGAGCGATGTCATAATATTTTATTCATGTGAAGAAGTAAGTGTAAGTAATTTCCCTAAGACTTTAAAATCCTTCTTTTATGGGTGGCATCTATCTCTTAAAATGTTGTAAAAAGTATAAATTACAGCTTTTATTAGGATGAGACTTAAAAAGTCTGGAGTTAAATCTTCCTCTCAAAAGTGGATATGTTTGCCAGTATACCTGGGATGATCACTAGCTGCATACAGGTACAGCTGCTATATGTACCTGCACCAAAGGTTAAACGGCATGTGAACTTGACTATTGCATTCATAATATATATTTCGGATTATGATTTGGAGGCTTGAAGCTTGTGAATTGTCTGATAATTCAGATATTCTGCCGTATCCTCTCTTTGAATATTTGGTGGAAACCGTCTACCGGACTGGACTATCCTGTGAATAAGTAATTGGGTATTGATTGTTGTCTACAGTTATTGATGTTTTTTTCCCAACATTAGGAATCTTATAGACACTAATGGAGTCTCCTCATTGACGTTAGAATTAATCCATAACAGTGTAATTTTTGTGTTCCAAGATACCCAGATCTCACCAATGTGGGCTAAAGTACCTTTACCGCTATCATCTTGGTCAAAGATCTCGTTGCTGTATTAGTCCTGGAGGAAAGCAGATTTGATGTATTGTAGGTTGTAATCTCTTTTAGTGGACCAACAGTAGAATTCTTTATAGATACAAATGATAGTGTACATAGCAAAAAAGGTTCATCAAGACACTATGTGTTCTGTTTTTAATTATTTGTTGTAATTGTTTAAAAAAAAAAAAAATTGGAGTATTTAATTGTCAAACAACACAAAAGATTCCATTGGTTAAAAACAGTTAATTTTTTCCCCCCCATTTTCTTTTTTCTTCTCAAGTTACAAATGCTCTTACAGGAGAAGAGTGTGTCTGGGTGGCTGAAATCTGAACTCCCCCGAACTTTAGCTATCTGTGCGCTAGGCTGGAACTGAAAATGAGACCAAACCTTCGTTGTTTTTTTTTCCCGCTCGCCTTGAATACTGCAGTATTTCTCTTTTCCTATAAAGCCAGTCCGACTTTCCCCTGCTGCTATTTCATGTTGGACTCGGCAAAGGAAGGGAGTCGGGGAGTGAGTGTGGAATCTGGCATGGAGGCAGAGGGAGTTTATATTTATATACTCCTTGAGAAAGGGCTGGAGAGCCTGAAACACGTAGGAGATTTTGTTTTTTATGTTAGTTTGTTTTTTGTTTTTAACAATGTAATTATATAAACCTTTTTTATTTTCATGCTACCTCTGGTGAGTTGATGGGTGCTTTCTCTGGGTTCCTGCTGTTCCACCAATTTTTTAAATTCTGTATTTATATATTTAATGAAATGTCTATAATTTATAATGTAGTTATACTTTTTTTTTTTAACTTCTGGACTTGTATAGGATGGAATCATTATTACGCGATGAATAATGAATATGGGTTTAAAGTGCAGTCTATCAGCTTTAATTTGAGGGTATTCACATCCAAATTGGAGGAAGGGTTTAGGAATTACATCTCTTTAATATGTAGACCCCTCTTTTCAAGGGACCAAAAGTAATTGGACAATTGACTCAAAAGCTTTTCCATGGACAGGTGTGGGCTATTCCTTTGTTATTTCATCATCAATTAAGCAGGTAAAAGGTCTGGAGTTGATTCCAGGTGTGGCATTCGCATTTGGAAGCTGCTGTGAACCCACAACATGTGGTCAAAGGAGCTCTCAATGCATGTGAAACAGGGCATCCTTAGGCTGCAAAAAAAAAAGAAAATCCATCAGAGAGATAGCAGGAACATTAGGAGTGGCCAAATCAACAGTTTGGTACATTCTGAGAAAAAAAGAATGCTCTGCAACACAAAAAGGCCTGGACATCCACAGAAGACAACAGTGGTGGATGATCGTAGGATGCTTTCCATGGTAAAGAAAACCCCTACACAACATCCAGCCAAGTGAAGAACACTCTCCAGGAGGTAGTCATATCATTATTCTACCATAAAGAGAAGACTTCACGAGAGCAAGTACAGAGGGTTCACCACAAGGTGCAAACCATTCATAAGCCTCAAGAATAGAAAGGCAGGATTAAACTTTGCCAAACAATATCTAAAAAAGCCAGCCCATTTCTTGAACAGCATTCTTTGGACAGATGAAACTAAGATCAACCTATACCAGAATGATGGGAAGAAAAAAGTATGGAGAAGGCTTGGAACGGCTCATGATCGGAAGCATATCACATCATCTGTAAAACACGGTGGAGGCAGTGTGATGGCATGGGCATGCATGGCTTACAATGGCACTGGGTCACTAGTATTTATTGATGATGTGACAGAAGACAGAAGCAGGCGGATGAATTCTGAAGTGTATAGGGATATATTGTCTGCTCAGATTCAGCCAAATTCAGCGAAGGTGATTGGACAATGACCCAAAACATACTGCAAAAGCAACCCAGGAGTTTTTTAAGGCAAAGAAGTGGAATATTCTGCAATGGCCGAGTCAATCACCTGATCTCAACCCGATCGAGAATGCATTTCACTTGCTGAAGACAAAACTTAAGGCAGAAACATCCATGAACAAACAACAACAGAAGACAGCTGCAGTAAAGGCCTGGCAAAGCATCACAAAGGAGGAAACAGCATGATGTCATGGACAGGTGTGGGCATGCATGGCTGACAATGGCACTGGGTCACTAGTGTTTATTGATGATGTGACAGAAGCAGCCGGGTGAATTCTGAAGTGTATAGGGATATATTGTCTGCTCAGATTCAGCCAAATTTAGCGAAGTTGATTGGACGGCGCTTCACTTTACAGATGGACAATGACCCAAATCATACTGTGAAAGCAACCCAGGAGTTTTTTTAAGCCAAAGAAGTGGAATATTCTGCAATGGCCGAGTCAATCACCTGATCTCAACCCGATCGAGCATGCATTTCACTTACTGAAGACAAAACTTAAGGCAGAAAGACCCACGAACAAACAACAACTGAAGACAGCTGCAGTAAAGGCCTGGCAAAGCATCACAAAGGAGGAAACCCAGCGTTTGGTGATGTCCATGCGTTCCAGACTTCAAGCAGTCATTGCTGCAAAGGATTCTCGACAAAGTATTAAAAATGAACATTTTATTTATGATTGTGTTAATTTACATTTGAGCCCCTGAAATAAGGGGACTGTGTATGAAAATGGTTGCAATTCCTTAACATTTCATACGATATTTTTGTTCAACCCCTTGAATTAAAGCTGAAAGTCTGCACTCATATTGCATCTCGGTTGTTTCATTTCAAATCCATTGTGGTGGCGTACAGAGCCAAAATGATGAAAATTGTGTCATTGTCCAATTATTTCCGGACCTAACTGTATATTTATTGGTTCTATAACCTTTTCACCACTGTCATTTGACCTGTCTCCTCTCTCTGTATTACCTCTATATACCAGCAAATCAGTTCCACTTGCCTAACCACTAACAATGTTCCTATCTGTGTTGAGGGATGATATAAAATGTAAACATATATACAGTATATATCATTTTCATCTTAATACTCTAGGTATAGAAAGAGATCCCCATCTTACCTGCCTACTACACTTTCAATTACAAAATAATAGTTAAACTTATTTTCCAGTCAATTAGTTCAAGTTGGTGTTCTCTTATCTGTTGGCTTATATACTGTACTACAGTTAGAGAAATATTTTATATAATAACAGATGTGTATATATATATATATATAATACATAAGTTAAAGCTGAGTTTACTCAGTTATTATACATTTAGACATATAGAGATAAAGAACAGCAATATAATTGCATTGCATTAGGAGCCAAGTAGACACTTACTTGGCTCAACAAAGCAACATCATGTAGCACAGAATAATATCAAAGTAAAAGAGAACGAAAGCATTAAAGCTTCCAAAGAGTCTATAATAATTACAGAAAATGTTTCAGATCTTATTCTGTATTTAACACTTTCGGCACCACTGAATCCAACGTAAAGATCCAAAATGCTTCTCTGCTTTATAAATTGTTAGTTCTATCTCCACTGTTCCTCGGTGGCTGGACATGGCTGTAGACTTACGATTGTCTAGTGACCCATAGGGACAAAAAGAGGTGTTTAGACAAGTGGTTTTCAACCTTTGTTTCTCTCAGGGCACCCCTAATCACAGTGCTCAGTTGCTGAGGCACCCCCACAACCGGACTATCACAGAAAACACAGGCGTCCGAGTGGTCTGAGGAGGCAGGGTGTTCCAGGGCGGCATGGAGTCCCAGGGGGCAGGGAGTCCCAGAAAAGACACAACAGGACAGTCGCAGAAAACACACACACACCACAACAACAGGGCAACTACACACAGGACAGTCACCTCTCTCTAGTCCATGCTGCTTCCTCTTCTCCTTGGCCGCACCCTGCAGGCTTCTGACACCACCTCCTGACTGGCTGCATTAACCCGCAGCAGTCAATCAGAATAAAGGAAACTGCCCAGGCCCCCTAGCAACTGCCCTGCTTTCTCCCTGCTCTGGGTGAACGGGGAAATCCCGCGGCACCCTTTTGATCCTCTGACATTAACCAGAGTGCCATGGAACCCCGGTTGGGAAGCACTGGTTAAGACACTGGGTATGTCAAGTCATTTTTACCGATCAAACTCATATACTCCATGATGCGCTGTTTCAGTAGTCACGTAATCAACCCTACACATTGTTTTACACACCACCATCTCCAAAGGTACACAACACGGTCAGTATTATGAGTAATAAAAGAATAAATGTTTCTGGTTCTATTTCTATTCTCAAAACATTAGTTTTTAAAAAAATAAATAAATGTGGACACATCTTACAGTAACCGTACCGAAAGGACCCAGAAGCGCAGGAAAGAGGTCTCCGGGTTTACTCACTGGAGGAGAATTAAAGGTACTCAGTGATACTATATTTTCCAATGACTGGAATTTCATGAAGACAAACCTGGGATCAAAGGCTACCGTTTTCTTCAAAAGGGGATCTGTATAAAGAACTAACTATAGATTTGATTGCGAATGCTTGTTTAGTGAATTGTGTAATAAAATAAGGAGATTCTGAGCATAGGGACTTCATGTTGAACATATTATCACTCCCAACTTTAATACCAAATGTTTGAGCATCAAAGTGAGAGGGATTAGAATCTATCAAATCCTCTCTCTGTCTTGATAGTAAATTAAGAGTTTGAATTAAAATGTTGATAAAAATTATATAACTCCTCCATAGAACCCTTCTAAATCATGAGTAGATCATCTATATCCGGGGGACGCAAGACATTTTTTTGTGGGGTGTGGCGGAAAAAATATATTTATTGAGACAAAATCGACGTTTTGATCGATTTACTTGGATCTTGATCAAGATGATCCTGCGGCTCTTTCTGCTCTTGAGGGAGAGTTGGACATACTGGTGGCACTTTGGCGTGGTTCATGTACCCGAGGCAATTTCAATTTCCAAAGTCAAGGAAGTGCACCCTTCTTCATTTTAATGCATACAAATGACATGAAATATAAAATATATTCATCTTGAATTTATTATTCCTTAATCATAGTACTTAAATCAAAGATTGATTTAAATACAAGCATATGCCACTTACAGAGAGACCTAGAAAGCATCTTCGTCTGTGTCAGTGAATGGGTAAAACAGGAAGTACACAGGGTCTATATTTGAAATACATTCATCCTTTGTACTATGCCTGAAACAATTGCAATTGTGGATACTTTGAACCTTGCACCCCTCAGCTGTGCTTTTTGACTTTCAATGCATGGCAATGTTATGTTCACCGATTTACAATTGTTTAGTAAACTGGTGAATGCGTGTATTTTATATAATGATTTTTTTTTATGGTCAGTTTGAAACAATGTTCTGTTTTGCATGCAAAACGTTCTCTTGGCTTAACCTTATGTGAGAACGAGAAATGGCAATCCTGTTTTGTAAGACTTTGACCTGCCACACACTAAAGACAATGTGATTCATGTACTACAGTCAGGCAAAACCCATCTGCTTTCTTAATCACAAAAATGTTACAGCCTTTGCTATGCTATATTTAGGTGGAATAACATGATAATAGATATTTGGCATGCTTAGCAAAAACCGTGTCTTTACTTGAAATTCTGATTATAATCCAAGAAGAAAATGTTGTAACATGGAAAATATATTTGGATCTATGGGTACATGCATCAAGCGCTCATATGAGCCGTACATAATGATGTAAATGGAAGTTAACGCTGGAACGGGTGGGATAACCCATACGGGCACTTGATGCATGCTCCCCTACAGTATGTACAGTATAGAAATGTGCTTTGGTTAAGAATGGGGAAGTTTATGAGTTCGAAATCCGAATTCTGTTATGTTTGAAGTTCGTTTGGAAGTTCCGGTTGACCTCTGGAACACACTTCAGAATATGAGCAAAATTCAAACCAAAACCAAAAAACATACTGGACAAAACCAAAAAACAGTGAAAGTGCCCACCCTTAGTTTTAATGACTCTTCCATTTTGGTTCACAATTGCATCAAATGATGCTTTTTTGGGGGAGGGTTATCCTGAGATGTTTGTAGTTTGTGCTGATTTGACACAAAAAATTACAAATATTGCTGACAGGACAAAACACAGAGCAGTAGGGTCGCCAACAAAAAGATAATGTTGTGGATTTCTATTGGCCACTGCAGAGCCCTGACCCCACAGAGATTTTACATTTTCCTGTTTGCCAGGTGGACAATGGGCTTGTGCTCTGGTGGGTACATGGACATCACAAACCATGAATGAGCTCTGGGGGACGGAGCTCTGGGGGGGGACAGAGCTCTGGGGGGGATGGAGCTCTGGGGGGGACTGAGCTCTGGGGGGACGGAGGTCTTGGGAGGACAGAACTCTGGGGGGGGGGGGAGTTTTGGGGGGAGGAGCTCTGGTAGATTCAGATTTGGGAGATGGAGCTCTGGGGGCCGGATCTTTGGGGACGAGCTCTGGATGACTAAAAAAAATAAAAAGGTGAGCAGACATTGCGGCTTTCTATTGGATAACCAGCCATCTTTAAATACCCAGGTAGTGAATTGGCAAAGAAAACTTTAAGTGTCTTGGGAACCACAAAGTCTCCAGAACAAAAAAAATAGCTCTGGGGGTCCTACTGGTTCAAAATCTGGAAAAAATTAAATTACATTTTGTCTGCTTTAATTTATCTCATTTTTTTTTTTTCTAACCTCATATTTGTAATTTTTCAAGGAGATTAGAAAAGCCCTAGAAATATTTCTCTAGGTGCAAAATATATTCTGCCTTACAATTATCTCATTTAGGTAATTTTAACAGGGAGAACAAATAGTGTTAAAATATTCAACCAAAGAGACTTATGAGTGCTCTTTTCTATATATATTTCAAACGTGTATATATAAGCGTATTGATAACACTATTCTATAGCTATGTTCATTTGGGTATTATTTTTGTATGTTGATCAACTACTTCCATTCATTTTTGTCTTTATTTCAGCGATCAGTCAGATGGTAATTTCAAACAGCTTTGACGCACATCACAAAAGAAAGGTCAGACCATGGAATATTTTAAGTCTCAATGGCAATTTAAACAGAGCTTTGTGGATGAAAATACTCTGTGATGCATTTCCAGGACTCAACAAACATTCCCTGATTATTGGTTTTCTGATGTTGTTTGGTTCTATAATCAAGTTTCGGAGATACATTAGGTTGCTCAAGATAGTGAGTTAACGATTGGTAAGGCTTTACATAGCCTTTGCGTCACTTTTTATTTTCAAGTCATTTGCTAACTAGTTACGACTGGGCTGAATATCGACCAGTAATATAGCCAAAGGGTTCATGTCAGGCAATTGATACTGATGAACAGGAAATAAAAGATAGATGCAACAAGTTTACCCCGGCTTTGTTTCTCTCCGTGCCCCTGATTTGGAATTTGGCTACTTTCTGCAAGATTTCCTTTGTTCTCGGAGCTGGAAATCTAGAAATACAGTTTCAAAACGGTACGCTGACATCTCGGTATAGGACTAAGGATGCATGGACAACTTTAAAATGTAACGTCAAACAAGGAAGCACGTCAATACCATTAAAAACTATTGCATAATCTATCATCTTGTCTATAGAACTTATTTTACTGATTTGTGTCCTGGAACCAGTTGTCTATTTTTCCCAACACCGAGGCAGTCATCACTCCTCCGCGTAATATTGCAACAATGTTACTTTCCCATTGCTTCCAGCCTTTTGCCTTGGCAGTCCCCTCTGCTCAAACCTCGGTTGGTTTGGTTTTCCTCCCCTGCTATGTTTTGTTAATAGGTATAGTCCTTTGTTTGTTCCTGCCTGGTCAGGAAAGTGTGCTTTCTTTTGGATAGGAGCAGTCTGTTATTTCCATCTCCTGGTAGAAAGTATCTTGATTTACCTCTCCCTGATTATGCCACCTACCCCAGTTCCCCTCCTTTGTTGTTATTGTGTGCTTTTACAATAAAAGAACCAAAAGAATGAAGGACTCTGTGTGCATCTAAGGGGAGGGAGTTAACTACCTGCCTCTACCACTTGCCACAGTGTGCAGGAGTCAGAATAACTTGATATCCTTAACGCTTATATTTACCCTTACTGTCTTTGCATGTATCACATTGTATTATGGTTAGAAATACAGCAGGGATTCCCTCTTTCTAGGGTTTTATGTAGGGTATGTTTAACCTGTATTATATCAGTGCTCTACTAGTACATTATTATATTCTCAGTATGTGAGAATGTGGCAATCCGTCCGGATTGTTAGCAATGGCGGATTTGGATGAAATCTGCACAGATTTTTTTAGTGCTCAATCCACAGATGGATTTTCATGGGGGGTGGGAACGGATTTGGTTTAAAGAATTTAAGGGGCTTTAGTAGTTAGGGTAGGGGGGGTAATTTAAGGGGTTATAGGGTAAGGGATTAGGGTAGGGGGTTTTAAGGTAATTTCTTAGTGTAAGGGGTTATAGGGTAAGGGCTTATAGTAGGGGGTTATAGGGTAGGGAGTTATAGGGTAAGGGTTAAACACAGGGACTTACCTTAGTGGCGAAACAGCCGACGGTGACCAGTCTTGGTGGCGGGGTGGGGGGGACTTGCGGCGGAACAGCCTCGACCAAATGTCCTAGACCATGGAGTTGTCCGCCCTGATCTTCACGATCCTCATAAATGACACCTACATTTACTTACTGCGCCTTACATAAAATAAGTTATGTAATAAAATCTGCGGTTTTCCTTTTAATTTGGCAAGAAAATATGGGGGGGGGGGGGGTTATTTCGAGTTTGTCTGAGATCACAGCAATAGAATGCTTAAAAATTGGCACGTTTTTAATTTTTTTTACCAATTTTTCTTCCCGTTTAGATACAGTAGTGAAATAAACGGTCTTGTTTTTCTCTGTAGTACTGAAACACTAGAGCAGCCAGTGACAGAAGATACTATTTTGAATCATCTATCACCTCTGTTAACATTTTTCTGGGAATAAATCATGCAATGTGAGGTTGCGTAGCGACGATTTTGTTCACTGTGCATTCTATTTTTGTAACTTTATTTAAAACTGAAATATAACTTGCTGTACCTGAAACCCCAAGTGAGCCAGTTATTGGAGTGTAACAAAGTTTTGACGTCAGAACAGCTATTTATTCCACTAGAGACCATTAGCGATGCATTACCCTTTGGCACTTCTGTTTTCAGAAGCATAGTTAAAATTTTATGAATGGTTTCTGACCAATTATTATTTATTTTTGGCACTAGAAGAGCAAGTTGCTAGTGTGTGTGTGTGTGTGTGTGTATGTGTATATATATATGTATATATGTATATATATATATATATATATATATATATATAGTGTGTATATATATATATATATATATATATATATATATATATATATATATATATATATATATATCTCACACAGATTAAACTGAAAAATATTATTAAGTAATAAGATTTAAACGGAAAAATATTATTAAATAATAAGATTTCTACACCGTCCACTGTTTTAATTGATTGTAATTAGAAAGTTTCCATTATGCTTTTACAGACCTCATTATCAGCTAAGCTTTAGTGGTTTTCACCATTCCTGCATTCATACTGTAAATGCACGATCATTTTCCGGAGACATATTTTCATTTTGCTAATTTTCACGGAACTTCCCATGGGCTCTTAAATTACTTCCATGTCACCCAGGCGTAAGCAGGCATTTCAAGTCCCTTGCCTTCCCAAATACAGTAAGTTACGGTAGGCAGCTTGTTTGACTCTTTCTGCAGAGGAGGGGGGCAGTAATTACTGGGCAATATTTATTGTACTAATAACGTCCTTTACATTATTTTTTTAATTGTTTTATCACCTGTTTTGCCGATTTTGAATGATTGTTAATAACCTGTGCTATGCATGATAGAAGCTGCTTAGAGCTGCGTTACTCAACTCCAGTCCTCAAGCCCTCCAAACAGGTCAGGTTTTCCCAGCTTTAGCACAGGTGGCTCATTCAGTGCCTGCTTCAGCACTCGTGGCGCAATTTGTCCCTGCTTCAGCACAGGTGGCTCAATAGGAGGCTCCGGACTGGGCCCGTGATTGAGCCACCTGTGCTGAAGCAGGGATATCTTGAAAACCTGTCCTGTTGGGAGGGGGCTTGAGGACTGGAGTTGGCCACCCCTGGCTTAGAGTCTCAGACTGGGAATGATGTAAGCTGGTAGTGAATGAAGAATAAAGGACGGTCAGGGACCGAGGTCGAAAGAGTCAGAAATAGGACATCGAAACAGTAATCCTATTTTTTTACCTTAATTTTTTTTTTTACAAGTCCAACCGGGGGGGAGGGTGGGTGATCCCCCAATCCCCCGATCCCCTGAAACTAAACTAAGCTATGTTATTGTTTATTTTAGCTCTGGGGTCACCCCAGTTCCTTAAATATTCACTGGGGACATTGCAGGGGTTTCTGCTGGACATTTCATGGGCAGTCAAAATGGGTAAAAAATATTTTCTAAAGGGAAAAGTGTGTGTGTGCGCGTGTGTGCAGAACAAAGTAGATACTGAAAACAATGAAGCAGTTTTCCAAGTGACATACAAAGTACAGCTCTTCTTACACATTTCTTAATGCAGGGTCTATTAGGGTTGCCAGGTGGTTTCTCCGAAAATACTTGACACAATGGTGAAAGGAGTGACACGCTCGAGACGCACACAAACCCATCTCTAATCCTTCCGCTCCATGCTGTTTCATCCTCTCCTTGGCCCCAGCCCCAGGCTCCTGACACTTCCTCGTGATTGGCTGCTGCTGGCTAATGCAGCCAATCAGGATGGAGGACGCTTTACATAACATCACACACAGACAATACACAAAGATGTTACACACAGAGACGTTACACACAGACAGTTTTAGGGAAATTAAAACATGGCTTTATTGAGCCTGTCCATTTAAACACTGTACAGCATACAAAAACAAAATAAACAAAGCAACAAACACCTATCCCTGTGTAAGGGCTAACTCACTCCCCAGTCCCTATCTGCAAAACTGGGGGGGAAGCCCCTTACCAGCCTACCACCCCAAAGTCTCAAGAGGTACCTTAAAGCAGGAGGCCCTTCAGGTCAGTGGTGTCCGGGTGTCTTGGTGTGTGCTCAAGACTCTCTCCTCATGTCAGCAAAATTGTGTGCTAAGGAGTCTCTCCTAGCAGTTTCCCACAGGAGGCTTTTCTAGAGCTCTGATTAGCGAGGTGGAGCCTGGTTAATTGACTGTCTGCAATCAACCGGCTCTCTGCTGGATTCCTCAGATAATTTAGAGGCAGTTTTATTTAAATAGGGTTAAGTCCCTGTTACAGAGACCTAAGGCTACGGCCCCGCTGCCTCAGACCACGCGCCCGCACTGCAGACAGGCGGCGTGTGGAGAGGCACTTTACCGCTATATGCGGTCTGTAGGGAGCGGGAGCGGCGGCCGGGGGCCGTGGTTTCAGCGGAGGGCTGCAGCGGGGGTCTCCCGGGCTACAGGAGGGACCCCGAACATGCCCTCTGCTGCTCTCCGTGCTACTCCCCCCCTCCATATGCCCTCTGCTGCTCCCGTCCGATAGCTCAAGTCTTCGAAACATATATAGGTTAAAGGAAAAGTCTAGTACAGTACTTCAACCTGCTTATTCATAAGGTAAACTTTATTACCAATGCAGAGAGCAGCTAACAATTTGGAAAAATGTAAAAAATAAATGTATTCTTAATAAATGGAGGACACTACATTAAGAAACTTGTGAGTAGAGCTTTGGGTCTTGCTTGGGGAACTCGGCTTCATTGTTTTCAGTCCAATAGGAAGCCGTTAATGTTAATTGAAATAATTTTCAATCATGTAAAGAAAAAAACAAAAGGGTCAACTTCTAGGAGCATTGATTTACATCGGTCTTACTACTTTTCCATCAGTGACTGATTTGGGGAGGGATTATTGTGGCAGTTAGGAAGCTTGGTTGCTTTGTTGAATATATTGATGTAGGAGTGGCCGACTCCAGTCCTCAAGGGCCACCAACAGGTCAGGTTTTAAGAATATCCCATTTTCAGCACAGGTGGCTCAATCAGTGGCTCCGTCGGAATAACAGTCACCTGTGCTGAAGCTGGGATAGCCTCAAAACTGAACCTGTTAGTGGCCATTGAGGACTGGAGTTGGCCACCCCTGTCCTAATGCAATGTATCACATTTTGTGTATGTACATTGCCCAATTTTTTATTTTTCTTACTAAAGAAGTATTATCCTTTGTGCTTCAGAAATCAGCTTCCTGTATACATTAAGATTTACTGAGTTCCTTAGAGAGCCCCCTCGTGTGATTGTGTCCCAAATTCAGGGAATTCTCTATATTCAGTGCAAATACTACCTAGAACATTTGACTGGAAAATGAAATTATTACATTGAAAATAGTATGTGATTTATTACAACAAACGCAGTGTTTTGGCATTTCATCATGCAGTTTTATTTGGAGAGGGCACTAGGCAATAGAGCAGTGAACTTGTTGAACTAAAAGAACTTTGGAGCATGAAATGTATATTATCTCAACATGAAAGATATTTTTGTTCTGCAACAATGGTCACATAACCCTTTAAATGGCTATGAGTGGTTACTAGTGGAGATTTGTAATTGCATAGTAAAACAGAGGTTTAATTGTGATCCTAGCTATGTTACTCATTTTAACAGACCGATATTGAAGTACAAGTATGACAATTACATTGAATCACTCTAGTGTCAAAATAGCAGAGGTATCCTCTTGTGAAGCGTCTCATTCCAATGCTGCACAGATTAATTTCATTGGGAAGGCACGAGGGTTTATACAATGGCAATCCTCCGATATTAACCAGAGGAACATTTTACCATTTAGTATAGGAGGGATCTGCAATGAATTGCAAAGACAAATGGAGCTAAACCATAAACGTGCTTTATCTTCATGCCTTCGTGTGTGCCGTGCGTGAAAGAGTTATTCAGTCTCGTATAATTTTTTTGGCATCTCTGCCAATGCTGGGGACAGTTGTACTTCTGTCTTCATTGCACACTACTGTGCAAGGAAGCAGTTTGCTACCCAATTTCTTCATGCAGAACCACAGCTCTGAATTGCATCTATTGTGAATAGATCATAAAGCCGCAGGCTATGAGTATTGGAGGATTCTATTATCCTTGGCCTTTTTCTGCTGAAAATTAAATTTTTATTCTTGTTTTCTAGAGAGAGAGAGAGAGAGAGCTAAAGTCATTAAAGTTCAAAAAGAATATTGAAATATGCATGTTTACTTGTTCATCTTGTTGGCGACATCTGCTAGAATCAAATATCTCTGGAATTCATCAGCAAGTGCAATAAAAGGAGGGTTGTATATATTCATTGTCTAACCTCATATTTGTCATCTCTTAATAAGTTCTCTTATCAAAAAGTTACAAAGGAGCCTCATGGGTGAAGACATGTTTTACCACTTCTGTTCCTAACACCCACTGTACAAACAGGGAACATGTCATCTCAGCTCCTATGATTAATTTGTAATACTGCCAACAATTGTAAAATAACCTTGTTAAAGTTTATTTTTTATTTTTTCATGGTGCATAACCCCCTGATGCACTAACTTCCATTATTTAACATCACGTTAACCGAAATGAATGTTAGGTTAATTAAAACACCTATGCGCTAAAGCAAATAACCCAACATTAACCTACTGCTATTACTTAAATAACGCACAGTTATTTTGTTGCTGCACTTTAGTGATAAAGAGGTGTACCCCTTAACATAATAATAATAACTAAATGTCCTTGTATAGCGCTGTTAGTTTTACGTAGCGCTTTACAGAGACATTTTGCAGGCACAGGTCCCTGATCCGTGGAACTTACAATCTATGTTTTTGGTGCCTGAGGCACAGGGAGGTAAAGTGACTTGCCCAAGGTCACAAGGAGCTGACACCGGGAATTGAACCAGGCTCCCCTGCTTCAAACTCAGTGCCAGTCAGTGTCTTTACTCACTGACCTACTCCTTCTCCCCATGGCATATCACTTGAGACTAGTAAAATAGGTTTCTCTCTCTCCCTCAAAACCTACATTTCAGGCTCTGGAGGTCACTAACGCCACCTTTAGGTAAGCCACGAATTAATGTCAGGTTATTTGAAGCTGATGCAAGGTAGTGCTAAATTAACCTAACGTTAACCCTAATGAGTTAAACGACGGCTGTTGTTTCTGCATATATTTGGCTTAAGGTTCTGAGATTTGATTTAAACGGGGGGGGAATAATATAAGTTGCTGAGCGAGGGTAATACTGGATCCTTTGGGAACCAGTTTATCTGTACTGTGGTCCTGACATTATATGTCCTGATTTAACTGAGCTTGGTGCATCTGCGCCGTATAGGTCAGTATCCAGTGCTCTTGTGATTTTCGTCTCTTTCGCTTTGTTTTTTTATATGTGTTGTCTTCTCAGCATGCAAAATGCAAATGATCTTACGGATATAATACATTATGAGCACCTGGTTGGCTGACATCCCCACTCCCTCCTACGGGATTCCCTTAAATGAAGCGTTCTGCAGCTGTCTAGAGTTGTTTATAAATCTCTGTGTGATTCACTGGAAGGAAGACTGTGCCCCGTCCTATATAAGCCAATGCTACAGACAAGGCAGAAGCTCAGGAAAGAGCAACCATGGGGGGGAAGCCAAACTTATGTAACGGTGGCCATGATAATAACAGCTTCAGTGAGGTGGAGGTTTACAAAGAGATGCTGTGGCATTCCTCTGAACCTTGACACTGGCCATTAGGACAACATATTATACAGAGTCAACTTTTTGAGAGAGCCTAGGAAATGGGGGTGTTCAGGATCACTTCTTCTGCCTGTTGGTTTCCAAACCACTGTTGCTAAACCCTTTGGCCCCTATTTAATATGAAGCCACTTCTCAATGTCAGGAAATCTCTGAGCTAAATTCACATGAATGTAGCTCAGCGCTTCCCTGACATAGAGAAGCAGCTTCACGCCACATTGAATAGAAACCGATGGGTTAATGATGACAGCAAGACAAACTGCAGTGGCAGAGCTTAGAAAACACACGTTGACACCAGTTGCCAGTGAAATCCGCGGTGTAAGACTGGACATTCTTATGCTGGACTCACTAAAGCCTTCTGTGGGATATCACGCTGTGATCCTGCGTGAATGCCACTCTAGTCCATGGCAATTACTGAGGGTATGGCATTGTGATGACCTTAATCGGCGGTCAGTGTATCCCGACTTTACTGTATGTTGCATGCTTTCTTCACGCACCTTAATACAAAACCTACACTGTACACAACTACACCTTCACCCCTAGTAATCTACCCCAAAAGCCATTAATACACAAGCACATTACAATTACTATCCAGTTTGTAGAATCTATCATCTGTTGTCAGTTTTAGCTTTAGAAGTGATATGTTTGATTTATCAACTTCCAGTTAGGAAAACAAACACGGTTGTTTTGACTGATATTGCATGATTAAAAAAGCATGTGTCAAATATGAAGAGTTTGTTTCTAGTCATGATCATCAAATGTTACCCCGGCTGGAAATGTCAGCATTTAGATAGATAATCATCATTGTTTATAGTCTGCAGAACATTTTGGAGGCCAGTTGCCTCTGTCCACTATGTCATGGACCAATCTCCACTGATGTAACATCATCCGCCCCCAAACCGTAATGGAATCAGCAGTCAGACTGGGCCATATTCCAGCCTGAGCTACACTACATCCTACAATGAGCAGCCGCTTTAACTTCTTATTCAACATTGTCCTTCATTCCTTCTGGACTTGAAGCTCTCAGGCAGCACCCTCATTACCTCTCTGTACCTGTTTCTGTGTGTTTGTCCTCACCTGTATGTAACTGTGTATGTAATATACATTACTCTGTAACCCCATTGTACTGCACTGCGGGATATGTTGGCACTTTACACATATTAATAATAATAATAATAATAATAACTACCAAAACCAAATCAGAGCAGGATGTAATTGGCAGATGAGGTTTAATACCGATAATTGTAAGGTTATGCATTTGGGAAATAAGAATAAACAGGCGACTTACAAATTAAATGAGGATACATTGGAAGAATCCTTGATGGAGAAGGATTTAGGAGTGCTTGTAGACAGCAGGCTTAGCAATAGTGCCCAGAGTCATGCAGTAGCTGCAAAGGCAAACAAGATCTTATCTTGCATTAAACGGGCAATGGATGGAAGGAAGTAAACATAATTATGCCCCTTTATAAAGCATTAATAAGACCACACCTTGAATATGGAGTACAATTTTCAACACCACTCCTTAGAAAAGACATTATGGGGGGGGACTTCCGGTGACGTCACCCGGCATGGACGGCTGCTAGAGGAGCTCCTGAAACCCGCGGGTTAAACAACGAAAAAAACCCTACTTAAACTTAAAATTTTCGGACGAAATTAGTCCCGCCGGATAGACAAACAGAAGGGGAATGTCAAAAGCGAAAAAAGCGAACAACCAGCCTGTTTCAAAATTTTTCACACCGTCTCAACGAGGGAAGAACAGCACTATGAATCCCCAAGATGGCGACGGACCGCATGGCGCTACCTCCCAATCTGGGAAAAAGACCCAGCCAAGCGAAAAAAACCCTACAAGCCCAGAACACACAATAACCAGGGCATATTTGGAGGAACTGATGGCTGGCATGGCCGCTACGCTCAAAACTTCCTTCCAAACGGAATTGCGGGCTGCAGTGAGCGACATTAGAAGAGAAATATCAGGGCTGACAGAAAAGACCACGACCCTGGAGAACAGGCTCTCCGAATCCCTACAAAGACAGGGAGAGGCAGAAGAAGAGATCAGCCGCCTAGGTGAAGAGATCTCCCTCCTCAAGGAGGGCATGGAGGAACAGGAAAATCGTGACCGGCGACAGAACATTCGTGTGAGGAATGTTCCAGAGTCGGTCACGCAGGAACAAATCCGGCCCTACCTACTGGAGCTCTTCAATATGGTCTGCGGGGAGCTGGAAGAAAAGGAGTTGGAAATGGACAGAGCCCATCGTGCGCTGGGACCCAAGTCTGATGATCCAAAACGAAGAAGGGACATCATAATAAAAATGCATAAATACACCTCCAAAGAAAAAATCATCTCAGCATGCCGAGACATGGGAGAAATAACATTTCAAAACGAGAACCCTACAAGTCTACAATGATTTGTCAAAAGCAACAAGAGACCGCAGACGGGAGTTAAAGCCGCTGACTAACTTGCTCCGTGAGAAGGGAATACCATACAGATGGGGCTTTCCGTTTAAGATCTCGGTGAACAGAAATGGAAAGTTCCTGTCCCTGAAGTACCCCGCGGACATGGCCCCATTTGCAAAGGCCTTGGGCCTAACTCCTCCACAAGGATGGCTACCAGGCAACCCGTCATCTAGTGAAGCTGCAGGAGACCCGCCTCGGATATCGGAGAGGATCGCGGCCCAGCACTCCAGGGACAAGCAGTAACATCCACCACCGCACTCAAACAACACCCCCCCCCTCCCTACGTGATCCCGAGGAAGAGAGGAGACCCACAACCACATTAGAAGGCACCCCATCGGACCGGAGCAGTACCTGGAGAGGAGCCGCCGACTTCCCGAACGAGACGACACTGGACACCGCTCCCCACACTGAACCACGTGTCACCTACTCCCGCGATGGCACCGGAGCTGATCCCGCCAGCTGCTTTAAAATCCTGGTGTACACCCGGCTCGATCGGAGGGAGCAGGAGCGTGGTCTCCCCAATTCCAATACGCGAGGAGAGCCGGGTCCTCAGCCTTGCTCTGCTAAGCCCCGGCCTCCAGTCTTTCTGGTGGCCCCGCGGGGGTGTGTGCCCCCCCTCCCTCCAGCCAGTTGCCCCGATTCTTCGGGATGGTTTTTTGTTTTTTGGCATACGGGGGGGGGGGGGGGGGGGGGGTATGGCCCATCGGCGGGTGGGCCCGAACCGACGGGGAACACACCGACTCAGGCGACGAAGGACAATTATGGCCCAGGGGAACCGGACCACCCGAGTTGTCTTAAGGGACGCAAAAAACACAAATTGAGGTTTGGCGCCCTGGAGGCCGTGAGTAATGTGATAAAATGTTATGTTATGGAAGGCACCCCACAGCCCCCCCCCTCCCCATTTCAACCATAACCTAAGCACATAGCCCCCCTCCCTCCCCATCCTCCCCCCCCATACATGAAAGCAAAGAAGTGTAAACAATAAATAAAAATCCCCTGTGTCCCCCATCATGACTTTCCCCCCCCTGGAACGACCCCCAGGGGATCACAGAGATAATATACAAAACTGGGAAACACCTGTCCTGTTGGAAGTGGGCCGTTACCCTCCCCCCCCCCCCCCATTCACATCCCCCCTCTCCCCCCCCCTCCCCCCCCCCGGTGCTATATAAAAGTTGAGAAGTACATGCAAAGTATGATGTGCACCCATGCCTCCCCTTGGAATAACACCCGAGGGAAGCAGGGATATATAAGGAAATTAAATGGGCCTCGGCCGATTGCCAGGCAGTATACAGCATATTTATGGTATAGAGTGGTACTAGAGAAGCAACATACAAGAAAGTGAAATGCCCACACTGTCTGAAATGTTCCGTCAACCCCCTACCTGCTCTGTCAGTAAGGCTTCATCGAACCCCCCCCCCCCCCCACCCCTCACCCCCACCCCCCCCACCCCTACCCCCCCCCACCCCTCACCCCCACCCCAGTATTATATAAAAGATGAGAAGCATATGCAATAGGTGAGGTGCACCTATGCCTTCCCACCCCTCCTCCCCCCCCCTCCTCCCCCCCCCAGTATTAAATAAAAGAGTACATGCAACGGGTGAGGTGCACCTATATCTTCCCGTGGGATAGCACTCAGAGGAAGCAAAGATATATAAGGAAATTAAATGTGCCTTGGCTGATTTCCAGACAGCATATAGTATACTTATTGGATAAAGTGGTACTATTGAGGCAATATACAAAAATGTGAAATGTCTTTATTGCTGGAAATGTTTCGTCAACCCTCGCCCCCCCCCCCCACCCCCCCACACCCCTTTCCCCCCCCCCCCTCCCCCCCCCCCCCGCCGTCCCCCCCCTCCCCCCAGAGGGTAGATTCTTGGTGGTATATGGCTCCTTAGCGGGCTCAGCGATCGCTCTCATTAATGTATATGCCCCAAACGAGAACCAAACCGAATTCCTAAAGAAAGTACTCGAGGGCATAGACCCGGGATATCTGTCATCGATGATAGTGGGAGGGGACCTAAACATGGTCCTCAACCCTACCGAGGACAGATCGACCACAATGGGTCTCCCCCGTACAACCCCCTCCCAGATCACAGGGAAAAGGTTTAGGGGAATCTTGAGCGAGTTTTCACTGGTGGACATCTGGAGAACCCAACACCAGGGCCAGAGAGACTATACTTTCTACTCAGCACCTCACCAGACCTACTCTCGAATAGACCACTTTCTGGCCACAAAAAATGTGGTGGCGGCAACAACTGACTCCGACATAGGACCGATCACATGGTCTGATCATGCCCCGATTACCATAACCTTGACAACACCCTTCGAAAAGACAATAAATTACTCATGGAGGCTAAATGACTCACTACTCAACCATCCTGAGATAGAAAGAGAGATCAGAGCTGCCATTCGAGACTACTTTTTTTTAAACTCAGGATCTGTCTCCTCACCAGCAATCCTGTGGGAAGCCCATAAGGCAACCATTAGAGGGAAAATCATCTCCATCGCATCTCACAGGAAAAAAGCCCGCCAAAAACTAATAAAGGAGCTCACAGATGATATCAAAATAATAGAACAAACTCATAAAGCTAACCCCTCAAAAAAAATATATAAAACATTGACAACAGCTAGAGCAAAACTTAGACAAATCCAGCTGGAGGATGTTGAGAAAGCCCTCAAGTGGACCAACCAACAATATTATGATAAAGGTAACAAAGCAGACAGACTTCTAGCGACTAAATTAAGAGGGGTGCATAAACGGTCCCAAATCACGGCGATCAAGAGTAGGTCTGGTGAGATACAACACAGTGACAATAAAATAGCAGCCGAATTCACAAAATTTTACACCGAACTTTATAACTTAAGATCCAAAAATGGCCGCCCCGAATCAGTAGCATCCGAATTAATAGCACAATACTTAGATAAGTGTCAGCTTCCCACACTAACGGAGGAGGAAAACACAGTCCTCAATGCTGAGATTTCAAAAGAGGAACTGGAAGAGGCGGTCAAATCATTAAAAATCACTAAGTCTCCTGGCCCAGATGGCTTCACTAATGTCTACTACAAGAGATTCTTGCCAGTATTATCCACGCATCTCCTAAGAATATTTAACGATTTTATGGAAGGAAATCAAATCCCTACGTCAATGTCCCTGGCCACCCTGGCCATAATACACAAAGAAGGCAGGGACCCGATGCAATGTGGAAGCTACCGTCCAATCTCCCTGCTTAATTGTGATCTCAAACTATATAGCAAAATACTCGCAAATAGATTGAACCCCATTTTACCAAGATTAATAGATAAAGATCAAGTGGGATTCGTAGCAGGCAGACAGGCCTCGGACAATACCCGAAAGATAATTGACATTATTGAACATGTCCATCTCACAGGGACCAAAGCACTACTCCTTAGCTTGGACGCAGAGAAGGCGTTCGATAGAATAGACTGGCTATTCATGGACCATGTTATGCGCAAATTCGGCTTCAAAGACGCATACCTAGAAGGAGTCCGTAGACTATATCAAAATCCATCTGCAACAGTAAAACTACCAGGGGGCAGTAACCAGAGATTCGAGATTACTAATGGAACTCGACAGGGATGCCCCCTATCTCCTCTTCTCTTTGCATTAACCATAGAACCCCTAGCAGCGGCAATAAGAACCAATAGAGACATCAAGGAATAGAAATTGGACACAGGCAGCACAAAATATCACTATTCGCAGATGATGTCATTTTAACCCTGACGCAACCCCAAACATCCCTACCTAACCTCCAAAAAGAACTCCGAGATTTTGGAGACATATCAGGCTATAAAATCAATAACGATAAATCGGAAGCACTAAATTTAAGCCTGCCAGAGCCAGAGGTGAAACTCCTCAAATTAAACTTTAATTACCATTGGAGCTCCTCGAGTATCAAATATCTGGGAGTAAAGATAGCGAGGAACTACCAATCCTTATATCAACAAAATTACCCGACCCTGTTCCGGAAAATTAAACAAGATTTAGCGAAATGGAGAGGATATCAAATATCATGGATCGGGAGGATGATCTCGGTTAAAATGAACATACTCCCCAGATTATTATATTATTTCCAGACGCTCCCGGTCCACATCCCTGGCTCAGAATTAAAGAATATACAAAAACTAATCTTCCACTTCATTTGGCAAGGTAAGAAACCTAGAACCGCTAGGACAGTTCTCCTGGCATCAAGGGGTAGAGGAGGACTTGGGGTCCCAGACATCACAAAATACTACCTAGCCGCACAATTGATACAGGTAGTAGTCTGGAATGCCAACCCAAACCAATACTGTTGGCTAGATATAGAATCACATTACGCCGGGACGCCTTCACTACCAGCTTGCCTTTGGTCCCTGAGCAGGGAAGACATGCAGAGTAGTAAACTTAAATTAGGCCCAATGAGACACACATGGGAGACCTGGACGAGATGCAAATATAAATTTAAGCTCACTTCGCCCCAATCCCAACTCATACCAATTCACAAAAATCCGAAATTCCCTCTTGGCTGTGAGCCCAGACAATTGGACCAATTCAAAGCAAAAAATATTAGAGCGATCGCTGACCTCTTGAGTATTGGAGAATTCCTGAGCTATCAAAATTTACAAACCAAATATGAAATAGCAAGGTTGGACGTGTTCAAGTATCTACAAATTCGGCACTTTATTCGAACTTTATCCCCAACGTTGAAATTTCCCCCTCTCACAGTTTTTGAGCGGCTCTGTCGAGAAACAGGCCACCAGAAAGGTCTTATAACACAAATTTACGCAGAATTGGAAAGGGCTATAGAAGCCCCCACACATGACTATATGCTGCATTGGGCAGCAGAATTGGGAATAGTTATAGACCGAGAGGACTGGGAAAGAATTTGGGAGAATGCCTCAGGAACTTCCATATGTACCACAATCAAAGAAAATATATATAAAATACTGTTCCGCTGGTATCTTACCCCAGCTAGAATAAATCAAATCTACCCCCAGGCGTCCGATCTATGCTGGAGAGGTTGCGGTCAAAAGGGGGACATGTCACACATTTGGTGGACATGTCCGGAAATTCAAAAATACTGGGGAACCACTCAAAAATTAATAGAAGAGGTCACCGGCCTCAAAATCCCTGTTGACCCGCTGACCTACCTGTTGGCCAGGCCCCTAGAAAATGTGGACCGACCAACAAGTAAATTAATCTCCTTCATCTTAACAGCGGCTAGATGTGCAGTGGCGGCCGCCTGGAAGAAAGTGTCTCCCCCCTCAAAACAAACGATAAAAAATAGGATACAAGAGGTAATGAATATGGAGAAACTATCGGCCTTTTTGAAAAGATCCACGGACTCCTTTAATAAAACATGGGACCCGTGGCTAACCCATATGGCACCCCCACGCCCCTAACTCAAAAATGAAAAGTAAAAAGAACGAGTTTAGAAACTCCAATAGAAATATTCTGAGGACGCGATAAGCAACAGGTATTCCCCCTCCCCTCCCTTCCCCCCCCCCCCCCCTCCCCACCTTCCCTTCTCTCCCTTTCCATACTCTGACTCTCTGTTTCCATACTCGCGCCCCCCCTACAACCCCAGGAGGGTCAGGGGGGCGATGAGCTTTCCTCTCTCTTTCTGGTTTCTTTAACCAAAAAATGGAGAAAACTTGTATTAGGCTGTATTAACATATATGACATGTACATTGTGAAATAAGTATTTGCCTAATAAAAATCTTTGGAAAAAGAAAAAAGAAAAGACATTATGGAACTAGAGAGAGTGCACAGAAGTGCCACCAAATTAATAAAGGGGATGGACAATCTAACTTATGAGGAGAGGCTAGCTAAATTAGATTTATTTACATTAGAAAAGAGGCGTCTAAGATGGGATATGATAGCTATATGCAAATTTATTCGGGGGAAGTAAAAGGAGCTTTCAAATGAATTATTCATCCCAAGGGCAGTACAAAGGACATAGGGTCATCCCTTAAATTTGGAGGAAAGGAGATTTCACCCGCAACAAAGGAAAGGGTTCTTTACAGCAAGGTCAGTTCAAATGTAGAATTCATTACCCATGGAGACTGTGATGGCAGATACTAGATTTATTAAAAAAAAAAGGGTTGGGCAACTTTTTGGAAAGGTATACAGGGATATACCAAATAAGTAAACATGGGAAGGATGTTGATCCAGGGAATAATCCGATTGCCAATTTTTGGAGTCAGGGAGGAATTTATTTTTCCCCTTATGAGATATGTCACTGGGGTTTTTGTTTGCCTTCCTCTGGATCAATATACTGTAAGTAGGGATATAGGATAAGTATCTGTCATCTAAATGTAGCATAGGTTGAACTTGATGAACGCATGCCTTTTTTTCAACCTTATCTACTATGTAACTTTGTAACTATGTGACAAATGAGACTCTTACTGTGGGAAAGGAATCCACGGTTGGTTAACACTATGGAATAAGAAAAACTGTGATCAAGGTCCACACCGAATAAGAATGATCTATTTGTTAATCAAAATTAAAATACAGTCGGAGAGATACTCGGCATCACAACTTAGCAACAGTTCATTTTTTATGGATAGACTATTTATACGTGTACATGAAATACTTCATTAACGCCCGTTAGTTTCCATCTTGTGCTTCAACTGCATAAAAAAAATACTCCCACTTCCTGACAGACATTTAGATCGTCCTAAATGTGCGAGCACGTGATTTGGCAAGTTGTGTTAATATTAAAAGTATTTGATTTAAAAAAAAGAAACAAATGTCTCCCTGTGCTCTTCTTTCAGACAAAGGATTCAGCCTTTGTTGGGAAGGTTCAGTGATTCGGAGCGCATGCTGACATCTGCAGGGGTAGAACCTGGCACCTTAGATGGGGTTCTGCTAGATGCCGGATGCTCCTCTATGCAGTTTGACACAGCAGAAAGAGGCTTTTCCCTGCGTATGGACGGACCCTTGGACATGAGGATGGATAGTGACAGGTAACTGGAGTTAATAAAATGATAACAAAGCAGAAAAAAGTCCTTTCAGAAGGTGGAGTGTAGAATTTTAGCTGCCTTTGTTTTTATTAAATGTGACTAGGAGAAGCGCAAAAGAGCAAGACGTGCTCAGGAGACGAGAGTAACATTATACTAGTTCATCTCATACGCATGGGTGGGCGACTCCAGTCCTCAAGGGCCACCAACAGGTCAGGTTTCCTGGATATCCCTTCTTCAGCACAGGTGGCTCCGACTGAGCGTCTGATTCAGCACAGGTGGCTCAAGCAGGGATATCCTGAAAACCTGACCTGTTGGTGGCCCTTGAGGACTGGCATTGCCCACCCCTGCGTATGGGCTTCTGTGGGGGTTGCTGCTTTAAGCAAAGCGACAAAACACATTTATCATTTACAGATAAATGCAGAAGGCAGTTGTAAAGAAAGAAAAGAAGAAAAAAAAAGACAGCAGAGCAGTCAAAGTCCAATTATAAAGTTTTGTTAAAGAAAGAAAACCTTCTCCCACTTTTTATCCTCATATGCTGAGAGCCGAGAATGTGTAATAAATGTAATCTTAAATTCCTCCTCCAGTGTGTAGGCAGAAAACATAACAAAAATAGTCAGTAGACCAAGTTTTATTCCTGTAAGCAAATAGATCAGACATATTCCCCTTACACCTAATAATGAAATGACAGATAAATGTTTAACCCTTCGGATTCCTGGGCAGAATCTCTTCTTCTTTTTGTACAACGATTCTAAACTAAACTAAAAACCCTTTTCTGCCAACCCAGTCAGCAGTCCATTGCAGGGCAGGGTAATAAAGAAGACTTTCTGCACTTCAAGCAGTAATACTACATACATGTTTACATGTTTTCTTTCTTATCTGTATATGTAAAGCCTGTGACAATGTATAATGCTACATTCTTACTTAAGGTGGCAATCGTTTGGTGCTCCTGTTACAAATCTGTAAAAATCCTGATTCTGCGCCCAAGGCTGCGCTTATAGTGCCGTCAACGCGACGGTAACGTCGGGCTGCGGTCGCTGGAAAAATCAAATTGAGATGACTACCAACGATCGCGAACAAGCCGTCGCTCCGTTGCGCCATCGCGTCACGCTTACTATGAGCACGCACGATGGCGGCAATGTATTTGTTTTGACGGGACGTCGCGTCGCTGTCGCCGGCATCTAAGCGCAGCCTAAAGCTGAGCTTATAGTAGCAGAGTCGCTATGTGCGCGTGCCCATCAAGCACAGTTCTGGAATTGGCTATTGCAGTTATTCAAGTGCCTGCAGGCGACATAGCGCGTTGACACGTGAAAACAAGAACATATGTCTTCGGCGGCTGCCACGTGACAGCATCACGTGTGCTGGTTCAGCCAATGTAGGCGAACCAGCTTCGTGACACCCCCGATCGCATCCCAAATCTCCTGCAGCCAAGTGCACAGATTGCTGGGGCTGCAGGTAGTATAAGGCTGTGTCCACGCTGCCGCTGAATGCGCTTGGTGCGCTCAATGCAATTAAAATCAATTGGTATGGCCACACTCACGCGGCGCGTGCTCTCATGAGCGTGCACATACGCTCTCCCAAGCTTGGCGCTTGGGGAGACAAAATTTATTTTGAAGCGCGCTCAGCAGCAGTTAATGCACACAGAACACAGCCACACAGCCACACAGACATTACACACAGAAATAGCCCCGATCCATGCACGGCTGCTCGCGCTTGCAAAATTAGGCTGCGGCCACGCTTGGAGAGATCACTTCAGTGATTCCCAATAAGTACGGTCATGCTCAAGAGACACTCAGGCGCTCGTGCACGTGCACGTACACTCTCCAAAGCTCAGTGCTTGGAGAGACAAGAAAATTTGATTTTCAAGCTTACAATTGGGTCACATGACCCTTCAATAACCAATGGGGTGAGAGACGCAGACGCAGAATGGGGAGAGAGTGACTGACATAGAATGGGGTGAGCGACACAGGCACAGAATGGGGAGAGAGACACAGACACAGACTGGGGAGAGAGACACAGACACAGACTGGGGAGAGAGACACAGACACAGACTGGGGAGAGAGACACAGACACAGACTGGGGAGAGAGACACAGACACAGACTGGGGAGAGAGACACAGACACAGACTGGGGAGAGAGACACAGACACAGACTGGGGAGAGAGACACAGACACAGACTGGGGAGAGAGACACAGAATGGGGAGAGAGACACAGACACAGAATGGGGAGAGAGAGACACAGAATGGGGAGAGAAAGACACAGAATGGGGAGAGAAAGACACAGAATGGGGAGAGAAAGACACAGAATGGGGAGAGAGAGACACAGACACAGAATGGGGAGAGAGAGACACAGACACAGAATGGGGAGAGAGAGACACAGACACAGAATGGGGAGAGAGAGACACAGACAGAATGGTGAGAGAGACACAGAATGGGGAGAGAGACACAGAATGGGGAGAGAGAGACACAGAATGGGGAGAGAGAGACACAGAATGGGGAGAGAGAGACACAGAATGGGGAGAGAGACACAGAATGGGGAGAGAGAGACACAGAATGGGGAGAGACAGACAGAATGGGGAGAGACAGACAGAATGGGGAGAGACAGACAGAATGGGGAGAGACAGACAGAATGGGGAGAGACAGACAGAATGGGGAGAGACAGACAGAATGGGGAGAGACAGACAGAATGGGGAGAGACAGACAGAATGGGGAGGGAGAGACAGTATCGGATGAGCGAAGGGAGAGACAGTATCGGATGAGCGAAGGGAGAGACAGTATCGGATGAGCGAAGGGAGAGACAGTATCGGATGAGCGAAGGGAGAGACAGTATCGGATGAGCGAAGGGAGAGACAGTATCGGATGAGCGAAGGGAGAGACAGTATCGGATGAGCGAAGGGAGAGACAGTATCGGATGAGCGAAGGGAGAGACAGTATCGGATGAGCGAAGGGAGAGACAGTATCGAATGAGCGAAGGGAGAGACAGTATCGGATGAGCGAAGGGAGAAACAGTATCGGATGAGCGAAGGGAGAGACAGTATCGGATGAGCGAAGGGAGAGACAGTATCGGATGAGCGAAGGGAGAGACAGTATCGGATGAGCGAAGGGAGAGACAGTATCGGATGAGCGAAGGGAGAGACAGTATCGGATGAGCGGAGGGAGAGACCGTATCGGATGAGCGGGGGAGAGAATATAGAGAAGAGGGAAGGGGGGAAAGGAGAAAATGGAGGAAGGGGGGAAGGAGTGAATGGAGGGACACACACAGAGACACACACACAAAGCCCTGATCCAGAAAATGACACAACCCCCTCCCTTAATAGCCACGCCCCCCCACCCCTGCTCTCAAATTATTGCAGGACAGCCGAGCGCTCATGCTTGGAGAGTTGGTGACGTCACAGCTCTCAAGCATGCGCACGCTCAGCGGCAGCATGGACGAAGCCTAAGCTCGGCCTAACATAATGGCTGCTTCAGTCAGTGCACTCAGCAGCTACAATGTATCCTTATATTACTAAGGTAACATTATCTATTGTTACAGTTTGCAGCTCAAACTGTTGGCAACATTTGCAACAAATTATTTCAATCAGCAAAGTGTTGTAAAGATCTTTTACTGCTTGGGAGGTGTGCTAAAAGCTGCTATTGAAATCAAAGGATGTTTTAAAAATGATTACAAAACGAATTAAAAAAAAACCCAGAAAGTTTGATGTAATACTACAGAACTGAATTATTTAATAAAACATAAATAAAAAAATAAATAAATAACGCATACAATGTCACATGTTTTGCTACTTTTGAGTGCAAGAGGACACAATCCTTGTAAATCAGCAATCCCTTACACAGGGGGGGCTCAACTCCAATCCTCAAGCCCACCCCAACAGGACAGGTTTTCAGGATATCCCTGCATCAGCACAGGTGGCACAATCAGTCCCAGCTTTAGCACAGGTGGCTCAATTAGTTCCTGCTTCAGCACAGGTGGTACAATCAGAGGCTCAGTCTGAGCCTCTGAGCCTCTGATTGAGCCACCTGTGCTGAAGCTGGGATATCCTGAAAACTGACCTTTTTTGGGGGGTGGGGGGGGGAGGAAGGGGGGTAGGCTTGAGGACTGGATTTGAGCACCCACTGCTCTATCAAATTATTATCTGTATAGTTATTATCTGAGGGCTCCTGGTACTGTAGTAAGAAAGCTAAAGTAGGGTTTTCTAATTCAAGAGATATTCACTGGAGAAGTACCAGCAACAAAACCGGTCCTCCTGCTGTGGCAGCCAGTAATGTATGGTGATACCATGTGTCCTAGAGACATGATGTCCTTATCACTGGCTCCCTGGCATTAATGTCTCCTCAAGCCACGGGCAAACCGTCAAACCTGTCTCAGACATGTTCCAAACACAAATACCTAATTGAATATGAATCCCACATGTCGTTTTCAAACACAAGGACGTAGCTACTTAGTTACCATTTTATGTTGGCAAGGCCACAAAATAAGAAAAGGAACTCGTATGCACAAAAAAGAAGTGTGGGTCTGAATAAGAGTACACACGAATACCTTATTACTATGCTTCTCATCACTTTTACCTTTTTGCCACATAAATTCATTAATGTCTATGCCAATTATTTCTTCCATGATGGGCAGTTACCTATATGTACATAGTTTGTGCTTCTAAATATATATTCTATTTTGTTGGTTGATGTTCAATTCCAAATTTCAGATGTACACTACACATTAAGTTATGGTGAGTAAAAAAGGGATCAAAACGCTCCACCGTATAGTGTACAAGAAATACAAATATCCCTTGTGAGCAACCCTGCTTTTCCCCATTATCTCTTAGTATACAATGATTCCACTGCAGCTAGGTATTCTGGGAAATGACATGCAAAAGAGTACACGGCGTCATTTTTACTTCCAATACAATTTATCATGGACCCCAATAAGCTTCTGCCTGCCGCATTACACAGCTTTTCAGCACAGCCTGGGTTAAAGAAATGCAGAGCCAGTAACCCTACTCACAGACAGCTATTTCGAAACTTTTGGGTCGCACCAGTGCGAGGTTGGTATGCTGGCTATGCAACATGAAGCTGGTAGTGGGTATAACCAGACATGAAATAAATTATGGTGGGTAAAAAAGCGACAAAAACCATCCACCGTAGTACAGGGTACAGCAAATAAAAATATCACTTGTGAGTGCATTGTACTAAAAAGGATGAACTCTTTACTCACTCATACACCAAACAAAATATAATTCATGCAGCTAAAGTAGCTCAGTTTAAGATAGGCTGATGCTTTGAAATAACATATAAAGTTTTTGACAGATAAAGCAAGAAACTTGAAGTAATGCAAGATAATTTGAAAGACCGAAGCTATTTCTGGTTTCTCAGGACGGCTTTGAGTTATTTTATCGTCTCCAAGGCACGCCTATGCAGAGTGTGTATTTGGCTTCGTGTCCCCTTCCTATGAAGTTTCACCTCTTGTCAATGAATCCTGACGTCAGTGAACTAATTGGCTCTCCTTGTGCGTAGGAACCCGGACATGCCCACCGCTGCTGATGTTGTGAATGCTTTAGATCAACAGGCGCTTGCGTCCATCCTGAAAGCATACGGGGAGGAGAGATATGCCAAGAAAATAGCTTCAGCTATCGTTCAAGCACGTAGCATATACCCCATCACCAGAACTCAGCAGCTAGCCGGCATTGTTGCAGGTACCCTCATTAATTCTGAACTGTGTCTGAAAAAGAAGAAAAAAATATTAATCCCCACGGTCCCAGGGGGATCTGTTTGTGCTGGAAATCGTGCCGGATTTAATCTCGCCTATCCTTCTCCGATGTCAGCTTTTTTAATTTAATTTATTTTTTTAAGCATCATTTTTTGTTGTTGTTGCGCTATAGTTCGCTGGTGAGTTTTATAATCACAGTTTCTACATTAAAAGGATTTCTCTGTTATGCCTATGAAGGCGAAATATGGAGTTACGAGAGCAGAGGGAATTTGTGATGATTACTGCTGCTTAGCATTCACATGCCACTTATTGCTTGGGCTTGTCGTAGTGTTCACGTCCTGTGTTTTATTATTTAAAAAATGACACGCATTGGCCACCAGCACAAATGCTGCAATATGAATCATTCTATTCTAACTATGCGGCTAACCAAGGTAGCTGAGGCATTGATGAGTTCTTGCAGTTCTTATGAATACTAACTAGATCGGCCCATGGGACATATTTAGTTAATTCACACTGGCGACAATTTATGTCCTGAACTAATGCTAGGTAGGAGGTAACTTGTTATTGTTGCAGTCCTAGGCTGGAATAATCACCATGTTTTCTTATGACTTCCTTAGTACACATATTTAATACTTTGATTTATGGTTAGCCGGCAGGGCAGGACTGAAGGTTGCAGATAGTTGAGCATCTTCCTACCTGTCTGCAAATTACCATGCAGAAGGTGAAAACAAGACTGATTGTGAGGATAGACAACACCATCTCAACCTTCTACATCAGGGCTGGGCACCTCCAGTCTTCATGGTCCACCAACAGGTCCGGGTTTAAGGATATCCTTGCTTCAGCACAGGTGGCTCAATCAGTCCCAGCTTCAGCCTCTGATTGAGCCACCTGTGCTCAAGCAGGGATATCATGAAAACCTGACCTGTTGGTGGCTCTTGAGGACTGGAGTTGCCCGCCCCTGTTCTACATAGAAAACACTGGAGGCTTCTCGCAATGTAATAAAGACGCTGAACACGACTGCACTTTATACCTTTTAACCCATTCCCGACATCGACAGAGGAACTGTATTACAGAAAGCACATAGAGTATAACAGTAATAATAATGGTATAATATAATAGTAGCATAGGAACCCATTATAGGGGGAAGGATATTCCTGTTGGTGTGAAGGCTCACGTGGAAATATCCTCCCGGCATTTTCCTATTTTTTTTTTTGCCACTGATGTAGTATGTTTACAGCCCCTAATCAAGATAACATTTTGAAGAAGATATATAACTTGCAGCATCTACAATTAATAAACTAAAGATAAGAACCCAGATAAAGTGTTACTTCGGGGGGGTGGGGGGCTTACACATTATTGATTTTACAATGACCCAGGCTGCCACGATGGTGCATTAAACAGACTACACAGCCATGCTGCATCTCTTCCAATAAAAAGGAATTGGACATGTATCTGCTGTGATGTACCAAGCGTCAGCACATTCAATTACCAGCTGTAAGACGGCAGTGGTCAGCTGTTCCGTGGTGTTTTGATTGGTTATCTCTGAGTCATAACCTTAATTGCCATTCCCTGTGACACTACACTTCCTGTTCTGTCATTATTACCCCCTAAGTTCCTCGCATTGTACGTGCTGTGTTTTAAATGTGTATACCAGGTTTCTGTAGCTCCCAACGCCGCAGCATTTTATTGATTTCACGCCGCTGCCGGGCCCTCTGGCAGCAGAAGAGGTTAACAGAAGGGCTTGTATATCTCACACTTGTTTCTCTGTCCCTGTTGACTTTCCAGTCGTGATCTTTGTGACGCTGTTTGAACAGGTTTTTAAATGAGCAAAATGGGAAAACAATTTACAATGTCACAGTTGGTCAGGTTGAAAAGGGGCTAATTAATCGCATTGCGGTCACCAATGTCTTAACGATCATTGATTTAACAAGAAAGAGAAACAAGTCTTATCCCATGAATCAGATGTAATTAGGTGGCTGATATTCACCATTCACTATTTGTAGTTGGCCTTGAAATGAAGGGAACAGCTGTTGCAGTACTGTATATAGTGGTGTTAAAAGGTTTTTTGGGGAGCTTTGTAGGAATATTTTGAGGGGGCCCCATATGTAACCTCATTGCTAATCTCCACCCTTCAGCTATAGGTAAAAATAAAAAGTACATGGTTGTTGTTGTAAATGTCCTTGCTCTGTTGGGAACATTATCCCCGTTATCCACCAGGAACCGGTAACTATTAAGGACCCAACTGAGTGAGATGAGGTTACACGGGGAAATAACAGATTGGATAATTCTGATGTCAATATTTTACAAAGAATAAGACCCCCTTGAGCTTGCTGTCGTTCTAAACCACTTATTTTGGCTATGCTCAAGTTTCACCTTTGACATTCGGGCCGCTCTGTTAGCAAACAAAAAGCAGCTTCATTGCACTTCTGATGCATACTAATCCCACTTTAATAGAGTTCAGGCCCTTCAATCCCCTCTGGCTGCGACCGAGCTACAGCACCATCCGCAATAATCCAATCTCAGGTTATTCCCTGATATAGAAAGGCTTATCCTGATCACATTTCACTTATTTGTTGCTGGTCTAAAATAATTTCCCAATATTTGTAACCATTTGGTTCTGCACATGTTCTGTTATTGGCTCCAGGAAAACAGCGGTGTATGTACCAGAGCCCTTTCCTGTTCCCCATTGTTCCAGGTTTGCTCTTGTTTTCTTGATGCACCGTACTGACCTAGAATTGACACATGGGCCGTGATTCACTAAGCGCCGATAAGTGCTATGCAAGCTCAATCCCGTGCTAACAGCCATTTACTTGATCGAGCCCCAATAGCCCTCATCAGAGGTTACTGATCTCCCGCCTGTCTTTCTATTGGCAAAACACAATCCTCTTTCACTCTATTCTGCTCTGTGACTCAGGACACTCTTGTCAGGAGACTCTGGTCTGTGACCCAGGACACTCTATGTCTGTCTTTTTCGTGTAACCTTTTCACTGACAGCTTATAACAGAACCAATGTTCTTGGCATTTTATTAAAAATGACATGGATGATATTGTATACTAAATGACTTGCCTAGGCGCCACAGCTCTCTACTAAATTATAAAGTGTGATACAATCAATTAAATGATGTTACCCGACAGGGTACTTCTCAAACCTTCCAGGGATGATATTGTATGCATCAGAGTAAAATCATGTCAAACTTTTATCAGTCCCAGCTCCAAATTGCAATCTTCCTTACTGTCCTGTGCCTACTAACTGTCTCATAACTACCTGGAAAATACAAATACCGGTGCACAAACTGGGGGGCGCGAGACTATTTTTTTTTGGGGGGGGGAGCTCACTTACCAAGCTTCAGTCTTCGCTTCAGTCCACGTAATTTGACGCCCATTGCCACGGACGCTGCGGGTCGTGTGATGTCACATGACCCCCTGGCGTCTTTTGACGCCGCATTAGAGGTAAGGGGGGGGGTGGGGCTCCACACAGGGGGAGAGCAGACAGGGGGGGTACAGTGCAGGAAGTTTGCACACCCCTACTTTAATGCTGGGGTGGCCAACTCCAGTCTTTAAGGGCTACCAACAGGTCAGGTTTTCAGGATATCCCTGCTTCAGCACAGGTGGTGCACTCTTTCACTGAACCACTGATTGAGCCACCTGTGCTGAAGCAGGGATATCCTGAAAAACCGACCTGTTGGCTACCCCTGCTCTACTGTACATAATATAAAAACATAGTCCCTTGCTCTTTAAAGCACTACACATATATCGCACCCATCACCCATCCATTCTTCCTTAAATAGGATATATTGCATTGTGAGCATCTTATCAGTGATTGCATACAGTAAGTCAACAGCTTATCAATTATGGATCACTCATTACAATGATTGGGATTCCTAAGTTCCATAATAAGGTGTTAAGGAGGAGGCGGCACATGTACAGTACTGTGAGACACTCACGCGGGAGTCAAGGATGCATAATGCACTTACAGTATGTACAGCCGGAGGAGCTAAGAAAACATTGCCTGGCAGGTTATTTCTGCACCAAGGCTTGTAAATCAGAATTAAAATCCATAACTTGGTACAGTACAATTTTGTTTTGACATCACATCCTAAAAAATATCATCTGGTTGTGGGTGAAATCGGGTAAATGATTTGAGCCATTTGTTATGCTAGTCTCTTCAGGATGGGGATGCATATGTACAGCAAGGATACAGTGATTATTTTAGCTGGCTGCATTTGTTCCCTGTCCTTATCAGTTGTCATGTAAAACCGCCTCTCCAGTGTATTGCTGTGAATGAGTAGCTTGATAAGAGCAGTATCTACATTTTGACACATTAACCTACACAAAGGCAAATGTACTACTCTGCGATCTGAACTGCGAGCGTCTTTCTTACAACTGTTCTGTGTCCGCACGCTTTGTGGAATAAAAACCAGTTTTACCACCCTCGGGTCTTTATGGAAAAATCAAATGCAGCGGAGACGTCGCTTTGTGATTGGCTGATGGTGTTTGAATAATGAGGGTGGCCCATAGCAACAATTAAATGTATGCAAGAGTGAAGCTGCGTACATGTGAATGAACAATAAGCTGTGATAGATATCACAATGCGCAGCACACGCTGTACCAATATTTGTCTAACTGCTGCAATCATTTGTGTTGTTACTGTTATTGTTAGTTGATTGCTACATTATACTGTATGTGCCATTCTGACTGCTACAATTCGGCAAGATCTGACTGATGCTAGGACAACAATGTACAGTTCTGTGATGTACAGCAGGGGTCTCCAACTCCGTTCTCAAGGGTCACCAACAGGCCAGCTTTTATGGATAATCCCTGCTTCAGCACAGGTGGCTCAATCAGTGGCTCAGTCGAAGATCGGGCCACCTGTGCAGAAGCAGGGATTAGCCATAACTGAGTTCGAGACCCCTTCTGTACAGTATGACCAAAACACGCATTAACTTGCCATTCAGCTATGTTCACTAATGCCATGATCACCCTTTAATGGCCATTCCTGCATTTTAGTAAATATACCCCAATATTACAGATTCTAAATGAATAAAGTGTGGCTTTTACATATCAAGCTGTCTCTCCAAGGAACATAAAACGAGTGGGGGAACAAATGCTGTCCTATGTTTGCATCAAACGGAGGAAATGTGTTTGTCAACTTTTCTACATTTGATGGAAAGTTCCCATTGCCTCCCAGCGCAGCGCTGCTTAAGATACTTCTATGGCTAGCAACACATTATGGCACATTATTGCGTGCTCCCAAGGGTGGAATTTTATTTATTTATCAAATGTTTTACCAGGAAGTAATACATTGAGAGTTACCTCTTATTTTCAAGTATGTCCTGGGCATAGAATTAAGATGACAAATAATACATAGTTACGTTACATAAGTGAACAGGGTACACATTATATTCAAGACATGGCATGTACAGTTACAGATAATATATATTATAGGCGTATGTAACAGTTACAGACCAGATTAAAATGTGAGATAGCTTTACTTTTGAAAGAACTTAGGCTGGTGGCGGCTGTGAGAGTCCCCGGTAGACTGTTCCAGTTTTGGAGTGTACGGTGCTCCAAAAATGGAGCAAGGGGCCCAGCAACTGATTCATTCCACTGCTTCCCATATCAACTATTGACTCATGTAGGGCAAAATCCAATCAAAACCTAATGATAAAACAGCACTAGGCAATCCAGATACAGAATGACTAACAAGGGAATTAATTCATAAAAAACCACCAAGTTGGCATCAAGATTTACAGTCCAGCTGCTTTTTAATTTGGTACGACCATTTTATTTGTTAGTTTTACATATGAATCATTAAAAAATAAACCACATGTCTGACCCCTGCGCTGGCGCGGATAAGGACATCGCCATTTCTGCTGTTATGTATGGGTTGAAATCTTTAAGACGTTACTGTGTATTCGGATGCCAAAGTGCACTCTGGAAATGCAGGAGGGTTGCCATGGTAATTGCCTTTTCTTATTTAATATTTTTTTTTATTTTTTAGCAGTAAACAAATATGCAAAAATCCCTGTTTTGTTTGATGTGGGTCATTGGCGCTACCTGTTACATTTCACATCTGGCTATTCAAAATGTGCGTGTGGTAACCAGTCTTTCATCACTTCCATAGTGCTCACTAATAAATAGGATTATTTGTACTCTTAAAAATGGTGTTTGCAAACTGCCTTGCATCAGACATTTCTGATCATTAAGAGACACTTTTCAAACCACTTTGTCGAATATTATTTAAGCTACTCCTAAAATGAGACTGTATCCACTGCAATCTTGCACTAGGTTTAAGTACTATATATATATATATATATATAGTACTTAAACCTAGTGCAAGATTGAGGTACCCGATCGGGTACATCTGGCTACATCTAGTCTCATTTTGGTTTATTACACTCATACTGCTTTGTACAACATTTTTCGTGGCACATTTCTCATTTTGTAGGAATGTCCTTATATCAGGATTTCTCATGTGTATATTATAACATTTGTATTTTTACTGATTACTGATATACCTGTTGCCCTTCATGGGATTTTGTTTAGGACCGGCCGGTCATCAGATTCAGTGGGATCTTTTGATTCCCTCTGTGTTTGTTTAGATCATCCTCCTCTGCCCTTTTTTTTATGTCACCTGGGCATCCTGTTTAGAGGCTGTGTGTACATTTAGCGGGATTTGAGTTAGACTGTGTTCTCCACGTTTGGTATTGTTTTTAAATGTATGTCATTCTAGTAGGTTTCATGTGTTTTTTTTGTCCATGATTAATAGACCCTTTTGCATTCACAATTATATACTTTTTGTGATCAGAGTGCTTTCTATTGGGATTTCTGTCTTTTTTGTGTGTTCATATATATATATATATATATAGTGAGCGGCCTTCACCTCCCCTCACCCCCCTTCACCTCCCCTCACTCACTTCCCCTCCACCTCCCCCCCCCCCCCCGGCGCCGCTACAGTCAGCGGGGGAGCGGAGCGAGCGAGCGCGCGCCCGGGACACAGCGGGGGAGCGGCCACAACACGCTGCCTCCCGCCTCAGATCCACGTGGGAGCTGCCGGACGGGTGAGTGAGCGGCCGGACGGGTGAGTGAGCGGCCTTAACCTCCCCTCACCCCCCTTCACGTCCCCTCACCCCCCTTCACCTCCCCTCACCCCCCTTCACCTCCCTTCACCTCCCCTCACTCCACTTCCCCTCCCCCCCTTCACCTCCCCTCCACCCCCCCTTCACCTCCCCTCCACCCCCCCTTCACCTCCCCTCCGCCCCCCTTCACCTCCCCTCACCATCCCCCACCACCCCCCCCCCTCACCACCCCTCCGACCTCACCTCCCCTCCTTCAACGCCTTTCATCCGCCCTCCCGTCTCTGCCTTTCGCCCACCCGCACTTCTGCCTTTCACCCGCCCACCGCTCACACCCCTGCGCCACATAGCCGCCGCACGCACTCAACAGACACCCGCCACACTCGACACACACCCGCCGCCTCTCACCCACCCCACACACTCAACACACAACTGCCGCATCCTGCCCCTACGCAACAATATCACTGACCAGTTTTCACCCGCACTCGCCACACACCCGCCGCCTCACACCCTAGCAGGACCCCGACCCACAGCCAGCACTCACTACCCACGCGCCACCTGTACTGAACACCCACCCGCCGCCTCACACACGCTCACACCCTAGCAGGACACACGCCTCACATTTTCACATCACTTATGTCACCAAAATATACATTGTACTGTGGTGTGTTTACAATAAACCATTTTTATACAACATCGTATTACATTTTCTTCCATCTTTCTTTTCAACATTATTATCCAACCTTTACAACAAATACTCACCTATTGTTCCACGATTTATAAATAATACTACCTATTACGGATTTACATCCCGGGCAATGCCGGGTATATCAGCTAGTATATAATATTGGTTTAAGTAAAAGAACCGTGAATCACACATCTGGACATTTCATAACTCATTGTCAAACAACCAAAGTAGGTGCCGTGCACAGTAGTGGTTATACAGTAGGTCTTAATGGAAACCTTGTGACCTTTCAAAGTGACTGCCCATGGAAGAAGGAATCATTGCTTGGAATAGGTGAGACTATTTAGCTAACGACCTTCTCTTATTAGTTTGTGCAGTATTTTGCATGCCACTTCTTTCATCGTTGCCAATATGGTACAATCTGATTTTCTAAACATGATCCATTAAGGCTGGCACAGCGTTCCCCGCTGGTAAGCAACACATTGCAGAGCACTGGAACTTTTAAAATCAAATCATATAAAGGGATTTTATTGGTTGGGAAATATTATCAGTGCAGTGGTGAGATGCAAAATTCGTAATGGGTGCAGTTCTCTTTTAAGGATGGACACTTTTCAGTAGTACGTTTATTCATGTAGCACAGGAGAGGCCGACTTCAGTCCTCACGGGCCACCACCCTGCCTCACGGGCCACCACCCTCTAAGACTGCACCACCTGTACAGAAGTAGGGATGTCCTGAAAACCTGACCAGCCGGTGGCCCTTGAGGACTCTAGTTGTCCGCCCCTGATGTATATGGATACTGTCCAAGAATACATGGCACTTTTTGCTTTATCTGTTTAACGAGAAAGTGCCTTTCTGATTTGATTTTAAAAGTCACGTCAGAATAGCAATTTCCGTGTGAACAACAAATATACAATCCCCAAAGTTTTAGTATCCTTTGCAATGGTCCATGAAAAAGTGAAATCCCAGGGCTCCTATATTACTCATATTCTAATAAATGCATTGTTCATTTCAGTCACAAAACTAAGACCCCCGGCCCCACTCCTCCCGTCTGCACGCGCGCCTGGCGGCATGGCGGCGCATGCACAGACTGCAGCCACGATCGGCAGTCTGTGGTGGAGAGCGGGGGCGGGGCCATGATGTGGGGCGCAGTCATGAAGGGGCATATCTGCCCTTCGATTGGTGCGCGCCGACCACGTGATCGCGTGGCGGCACGAAAAAACAACATTCTTGTCTTCCCTGGCAGCATACGCGTCACAGCGCTTTGCGCGCCCACACATACACGGGCACAGGGGCCTGCCTCATAGAGGGCTGCGCTGTGGTGTGTGGGGCGCATGCAGAAGTGGCCACAGGGGACCCGGCCTTAGGCTAGTAGCTTAGTTGTACCTTTAAGCTTTATCGTGATTGGTTTAGCAAATTACAAATTCCCGTTGAGGACGGATTATTAAGGGGAGTCTTACTTATTAAACAAAAAGCTAAAGCAACAGCTCCAATATTAAAACTTCATGATTTTGTTCATAGTTTTTCTTTTTCTTTTTGTTCTTTATGACGACCTAAATATGTAAAGCCGGTTATATCTAGGTTCATGGACTTTAATTAACAGCTAGAATATTGTAATATCACTTGAATTTTTGATTGGTGAGAATTCAACACTGTATTAAGCAGCCCAGACAAAAGGACATGAATTGCGTCACTGGGACTTATTAAATGTGATGCAAATTTAAAAGACGAATTCCAGGCAAACAGGTGCGAGATCTGAATTAATTTTTAAACTCTACCACTCGCACTCACTCTGGGGAGTTCAATGCATCCCATTGACAGCCAAAGCACGTTGATGATTGAATTCACAAGCCTAACATTTTCAAAGCATTTTAACATGGGAATCTATAAGGTTTTAAGGACAGTGTGTAGCATCGGGGTGTCCCAAAACTGAGAATGTTAATTTCTCTCTCTGGGATTTCAAATCATTCATCTTGCCAGGAGCACACAGAGTTTTTATGAATGAAATCCATCTTGCAGGCTCTGCATACAGAATACTCTTCTATTATCATTTTGTTCCATTAGCGAGCGAGATTCTGTTTAACTTGTAATATCATTTCCTTTGCTGAATTACCATCAGCCAATTTGCAGTTTGCATTTGATCTGCATTCGGGAAGACCCTCATGATGCCGGGAATTAACTCTTTCAGTGTCAAAGGTAACATGCTGTATTCTAGCTTCCAGCGGCCCAGATTCTGTAAGCTCTGAAGCTAGCTTCCCATCGCTCAGGAAGATTTAAGCTCCATTAATTTGAGCAATGGAAGTGCGGCCTCACAGCATATTAAAAAAAGGGTGTTGCTGACTGTTTACTTATTTTTGGTTGTGCCATCAAATCTTAATAAGAGTTACCACAGCCTGCTGATACTAGCTGATATACCCGGCGTTGCCCGTGATGTAATGTTCTGGCTCCCCCATCCTCCCTCTCAACTCCCTTCCCCCCCTCTTCACAGCTGTTCAGAGCTGCGCCCCCCTCCCCCCACTGTTCACAGCTCCGATTTCCCCCCCCCAATCAATGCTTTGTCCCCCCCCCGTTCACAGCTCCGTTCCCCCCCCCTGTTCACAGCTCCGTGCCCCCTGTGTGTTTGGCAGCTGAGCTGACTGAGGGAGGAAGTGTGTGTCAGCCAGTCAGTGAGTGTGTGTGTCAGTCAGTGAGTGTGAGTGTCATTCAGTGAGTGTGTGTCAGTCAGTGGGCTTCCCCCCTTCTCTCCTGATTCCCTCTGCCCCCTCTCTCCTGATTCCCTCCCCCCCACTCTCTCCTGACTCCCTCTCCCCCCCTCTCTCCTCTGACTCCCTCTCTCCTCTGACTCCCTCTCTCCTGACTCCCTCTCTCCTGACTCCCTCTCTCCTGACTCCCTCCCTCCTGACTCCATCTTACCGGGGGCAGCTGCAGGAGGAAGGGGGTCCTTCCGGAGGCTGCCCGCCCACTGCCTGTCCATTCGGCGCCGCCATCTTACTCCCTCTCTCCTCTGACTCCCTCTCTCCTGACTCCCTCTCTCCTGACTCCCTCTCTCCTGACTCCCTCTCTCCTGACTCCATCTTACCGGGGGCAGCTGCAGGAGGAAGGGGGTCTTTTTGGAGGCTGCCTGCCCACCCCCCCACGCGCAGAGCTGTGTCGCATGCTGCTGCTGGCCAGGGCTCGGGTGAGCTTGGTGGATTCCCTGGGGGGAGGTGAGCTGGGGGGGTGATGGGGGTGGGGAGGTGAGCTGGGTGAAGAGGTGTGTGTGTGTGTGTGTGTGTCAGTTGGGTGAGGCCGAGGGGGAAGGTGAGCTGCGGGTGAGGAGAAGAAGAGAGTGGCAGTTGGCTGACGTCATAGAGCCACCAATCTGATTGGCCAGAGGCTGAGGACCAATCAGATTCACCGCATCTAGCACCAGACTCACAAATTTCAATTTTATTATATATAGATTTCAAAGATAGACAAAACACTTACACTTCACAAAGTCAAAAACAACCGCATAAAGAAGTTACACGACATTGCTACACATCTTCAGTGTGATTCTGTATGTATTTAATGCAAATGAAACACACACTAGTAGTATTTCAAGCTAAGTGGCATGCTCTGCACTATCCGTTTTTTTGAACAAAACTATTCACCTTTTAGATGGGGCTAAAGTCCTGTGAAAGCTGTGTAATGTGCAGGGTTCGGAGTGCTCACGGGACTGTAGTTCTGCCAGGGATGCACATCAGAGCGAGTAACCAGTGAAGGAACTTGTCAATGGCAAAGAGATGACCACGTATCACGTGCTCCAGTGGTCTCAATGAAGGTTGAAGTGTTCAGTAGAACAGGGTCGACGTTTAGGTACGACCTGGGTCGAGTACTCAAGACAAAGATCCAAGGTTGGACCGAAACGTCGACCCTCTTCCAAGAAACACTCAAAGCTGTGGACAGAATGTATCAGGTCCATTATAATGCTGGACCCAGCCATATACACACCTGCTCTCACCCACGCCTCCCTGCCACCTCTTCCCCTGCTAATGGTTTTAACCCATCTAATTTAATACCGTTCCAACTTAAAATTTACATCACAAAAGAAGCATCCCAGTAGCTTGGACTCATGGCTGCTGATCCACAGTCACTCCTACCAACCATTGTGGCCAAGCACTGCCATCAAAAGGCACTTATTCCCTCACCTGTTGTCTCTGTAACTTTCCCAACATACCACCTAGAGTGTAAGCTCTCCGGGGCAGGGATTTCCTTTCCTATTGTCTGACTTTGTTGTGCTTATTCTATTATTATAATTCCCCGTACTGTCTTTGAGAAGTGCTGAGTATGCTGTGGGCGCTATATAAACAAAGATATACATATATACATAATGAAACGATAAAGAAGAGCAGCTCGGGATATCTGTATTATACAATATAAGCAATGACGACTTTCACTAGTTACTAATCTCTTCGATGTTTGCTTTGTCTAGAGTCAGATCTAATTTATATCGTTGTAATGCTGCTTTACAGCTACTCGCAGAAAGATATGCCATAAGATGAGATTTTTAAAGGAAGAAGTACAGGAAAGAGGTGAGGTAAAGTAAGAGTTTTGTTTATACCAAGGGTGCTCAACTCCAGTCCTCAAGAACCCCCCAACAGGTCAGGTTTTAAGGATATCCCAGCTTCGGCACAGGTGAGTCCATCAATCTTCGACTGAGCCTCTGATTGAGCCACCTGAGCTGAAGCAGGTACTGATTGAGCCACTTGTGCTGAAGCTGTGATATCCTGAAAAACCTGTCCTGTTGGGGGACCTTGAGGACCGGAGTTGAACACCCCTGATTTAGGCATAAGTGACGGAGGGCTAAAAAAGGTTCTGCTAGTCTGAAAGTGTCGAGGAAGGATAGCACTGGGGAAAAAAATAATTTCCTTCAGAACAGTCTCTTGTTTCAGTGGACTGTCTAAATATGGTTATTTTCAGATTTCTGCAGAGGAGACTCATGTGGGCAAAGGTTGACACTCTAGAGTAGGTAAGGGGGCGGGGGGGGGAAGCATGTCCGGATTTTCAAAGGAAAAGTTCAGACTTAAAGGGATTAGATATTTCCTTTGACAAACCAAGTGCAGTTTCTTAACATTTGCAAAATTAGAGGGAACTCCATGTATATTTCATAACAGAAGTCTTTCAAAGTTAATGAATAAATAACATGACCACCACAGAGTTTCTTATCGTCTAAAATATTTACCAACTATTTTGGTTGTGTCGTTCATTTTCACAGCTATTTGGTGGTGACTCCGCATTAGTAATATCCCTTGTGTATGTAGATATTGGAACTGCACCTTTTTGACGTTTGTTTTTCTTAACAGGAGCCTTTCCAGGAGCCGCTCTGTATGCGCGGAAAGATCTTCTCCAACGTCCAGCACATGTCGCGACCAAAACTTTCCAAGCCCTTCGCATCTTTGTGAATGATGAACTCAATGAGCTTTATGCTGGGCTCAGCACAGCTCAGAAGTTCCTGAGAACAGGAGGGCGGTTTGTTGCCATTTCTTTCCATTCGCTGGAAGACCGCATCATTAAGAGATTCCTCCACGGAATAGAGATGACGGAGAAGCCAAATCTAGGTGTTAGACAGAAGATACGGCAAGGTCAGAGAAGCTGGAAAGACGCGGAGGATGCAGAAATCCCAAGCATGCACTCTAACTCGACATGGACCGTTCTACAAAGAAAGGTGCTGACACCCCAATCCCAAGATGTTCTAGATAACCCAAGGGGGAGGTCTGCAAAACTGAGAGCCGCTATAAAACTATGACAGTGCCTGTGTTTTCTAAAGTTGCACGAATATTGCAAGCAGATTTTCATGCTAGCAATCAGGCCAAATCGAGTCGATATATTTTCATGAGATAATATTTGTTTGTGCCTGCAGTGAATAAAACGAATATACCTGCTTGTAGATTATGCGGTGGATTCAGTAACTATAAATGTAACACCTGCTGATGTATTGACTATAGTCATGTTTCGCCATTCATTTTGGACCAGCTTGGAAGCATGTGTTTTGAAAGGAAATAAATGTTCCAGCCACGATGTAAGTGGATATTCTGAGAAATGTCACTTTAGCCAGTTTAGGAAATAACAAGAAGATTCAAGGATGGAGCAAAAAGCGGAGCACAGCTTAGATAAAACGGGGGCTAAGCAAAAAGTTTGAATTAAAAAGATGTTTTTATTAAGCGAGTGACAGCATGGAGGGTAGCATGATGTCCTCAGTGGGTAGGGGATGTCCAAAGCGCTGCTTTTTGCACCTTCCTGGGATCTTCTTGTTTACCGTTTGGCTGGAGGCACGCACCAAAGGACGGACCTAACGCCTCAATTTGAGAGTTATATCCCTTTTTCTTATTGCTTTATGTTCAGGGATGGAGATGATTTAGTTTTGCTCTAGAGCTGATAGGCCTGATATGCCAGTGGAGAACAAGCTATAACTGTCCTACAAGACAGTAGTTCTCTACAGCAGGGGGCGCAAACTTTTTTCCCTGCGCCCCCCTGACGGCTGTCCCCTCACTCCCGCGCCCCCCCCAACCCCAACTTACCCTCGCACCGGCGTAATGACGTCACGTTGCCATAGCAACGTGACGTCACATGACCTCGCAGCGTCATTTTGACGCCGCGTTGCCATGGCGACGCCGGGAGGAAGCCGCCGGAGCCACGGGTAAGTATGGTTTACAGAGGCCCTGCAGCTCCCCCGGCACTTAATTTAAGTGCCTTCGGGAAGCGCGCGGGGCCTCTGTAAACCCCGCGCCCCCCGTCGGCAGTCTCGCGCCCCCCCTGGGGGTCGCGCCCCACAGATTGCGCACCGCTGCTCTACAGTACCTTCTCTCACTCAGGCTTAAATGCATACACCCCATTTTTGCTCTCTTTTCTCTTGCCAGTTTAGGAAATATCTGCCGTTATTACACAGTAATTTGGATATAAACGTTTTTGGGGGATTATTTGTTCTGATTCACCACATCAGCACGTCACTCTGCAACTGGCAATATAGGTGGATACTTATGTTTCTTCGGTAGTTACATAGGAGGGTGAGGGAGTGTGTGATATGATACCTTTTATTCGACCAAGTAGTTGATCTGTTACAAGCTTTGGAACCTCCAGGGTGAGGGTTACCCCAACCCCCCCCCCTGCCGATCGAAAGCTTGTAACATATCAATTGCTTGTTGATCCAATAAAAGGTCTCATGCTCCCTCTCCCTCCTTTGTAATTACATGGCAGAAAGGACCAACACGGCTCCCCCCCCTTCTTATGTTACCTGAGATATTGTCTCTCTTTTCTAAGCCATTCCTGAATAGCCTGCAACACATTCTTTCCAGATTTAACGGGTACAGTAGAAGCTAATCGGCATGGAGCCATGGCTGCGGATTTAATATGGTACAAGGATGGGGAAATGTATTCACTCTGTTTAAAATTTTTTTGTATATATATATATATATATATATATATATATATATATATATAATCATAGGAGGCATCATTATTATCAGATAATCTAATGTACTGCCAATAAACATGTTCTCCAATGCATTGTATAACATTTTTGAGGCCTAGAGGGTTACACAAAATGGTATTGAGCCACTGCATCTCCATGTAACTTAATTAACTGCTAGCTGTGAATTTACCCATCCCACTAGATTTTGACGATGCATAATTTACAGGTACATTTCTCTGCTTAGAAAAGGGCATTGTAGGATTCACAGCTTGGCAGCCAATGAAGCTGCTCCGAGATGGGCTCCAGCTGCCCCCAGGGCAGAATTCTTCGCTCCTCCATGCAGTGTACAGTGCAGACAAACTGTAGTTGCTCTTTTGCTTATACAGTGCTCATCAGAGCCTCTAGTGTGCCTAGAAGGTAAGGAAGCGTCAGGACCTAACATTTCATATGAAAATGTAAAGAAAATTGCCTAAAAGACTCGGCTGTAGCTCATGCTGTTTGAGAGCCTAAAGTGTGCATTAGTGCAGGGGGGCTCCACTCCAGTACTCAAGCCGCCCCAACAGGACAGGTTTTCAGGATATCCCAGCTTCAGCACAGGTGGCTCTGTCAGTCCCAGCTTCAGCACAAGTAGCACAATAATTTCCTGCTTTAGCAGAGATGGTGCAGTCTTCGACTGTGCCTCTGATTGAGCCACCTGTGCTGAAGCAGGCATATCCTAAAATCCGGACCCTTTGGGAAGGGGGCAGGGGGGTTGAGGACTGGAGTTTACCACCCTTGCATTAGTGGATGATAATTAAGGTGAATGAATATCTGGTGCTTGTAATAGACAAAAACATACATAAAAAAGAAATATATATATATGTATATATATATATGCATGTATAAAATATGGAAATTGCTAACACTGGAAGAGGCAGAGACCAGTACTGTTACTTTTATGCACACTTTGTATGCATTTATTATAAGTGTACATTTGTTGAGCCTTTTACACATAAATACTTAGCATTGTCTGCACTGTGTGGGTTTCCCTTTTCTATTGAGACATACTGTATACTGTACAGAACTTTCATACGACATCCTGGAGAGATTCCGAGCAGACGCCTTTCCCGTAAGCTGATCCCCAATAGTCCATCCACCACTTTGTGTGATTTGCCACAGGTTTGGAAATGCCTTGATATTATTAGAGACATACTGTATGAGGGCGCCATTCTCAGACTCCTATTACACGATTATTACTCAATCAAGAACATATTGCACTGTATTATGTTTTATACTTTTTGTTCATGAAATCTGCACTCCCCAATTTCTGCAGGGCTTGTAATATACAGACTATATGTATATATATTATGTAGAATGTAGCATTCATCTTGTATTCAGCATATCACTAGGGCCTCTTCCAGAGGAGAGTGAAACATAAAAGGTTAACCCTCTCGTTACCAAATGCACATGCAGAGCATTGCAATCATCATTAAGTTCCTCAAGTTAATACAAAGCATTTCAAGGCAGAAGAAAGACGCTAAATGGGGCAAATAGATATAATAGTCAATGCCAATTATCAAGTTGTCCATAGAGCTTAAGAATCAGCAGATAAAGAGGATCTGGCTAGTCATTAATGGTTTCAATTTGTGTTGTATTGATCACTAAACCAGAAGGGATTTTAGTACGTTAACAGGTAGAACCCTTTACATAAGACCAAAGTAACACAACATATGAAAAGGAGCAAAGCAGACCCCCAAAAAACTGAAACAAAAACTCACATTTATTGTCAAATCAGGAACCCAAATTAACAAATGTCGCTTATCATTGTAAGATCTTTGGGGCAGATCTTTGCCTTACGTTGTAATTTACCCCCATTGTTTGTACTTTATTTACTTTGTTTTGTAATTTTGTATAGCGCTGCGTAAACTGGTGCTATATAAATAAAACTATACATACATTATCATGTAAAGACGGTTCTACTCATACTTCCTCCCAAGCCTGGCCCTACTACCCCCTTCTACATTACTGTTTGCAGTACTATCACACCCAGTATCATAAGCACGCTGCCTAGGGGTCACATTTGATTTCTCCCCCACATTCTCCTCTCACATTTACAATGTAGCTAAGACTTGTCAATTTTTCCTCATAATATTACAAAGATACGCCCTTTCCTATACCTCTAAAAACCCTAACACAGGCCCTCGTTCTTTCCCTCCTTAACTATTGTAACCTCCTACAGCCTCCCCTTCCCGCCTCTCTACAATCTATCCTAAACGCTGCTGCTAGAATCACTTTACTGTCTCCTAAATCTGTCTCGATGTCTCCTGCTGAAATTCCTCTCTTGGTTTCCTATCAAATCCCGTTTTACTTACAAAATCCTCCTTCTCTTTTTTTAAAACTTTATACTCCTCTGCCCCTCCTTACCCGTCAGCCCTAGTTTCTCGCTATATACCTGCCCGACTCTTGCATTCTGCTCAAGGATGTCTTCTCTTTAACCCTTTTGTATCTAAAGCCTTCTCCAGCCTAAAACCTTTCTCACTGACTGCCCCACACCTCGGGAATGCCCTCCCCCTCAATTTTCAACGAGCACCCTCTTTCCCACCTTTTAGGGCCTTCTTAAAACACACCTCTTTAAGCATTTTGGTAGCTCCGCTGGCTGTTACTATCTCATATGCACTGACCTTGACCCCTTGCAGATGCACTTACCAGAACACCCTCCTACTGTCTCTGTAAGTTCGCCCTACTTACCACTTAGATTGTAAGCTCTATGGGGCAAGGACTCCTTTTCCTAATGTTACTTTTATGTTAGAAGTGCTTATTCCTATTGCGTTTCCTATGATGTCACGTGTATTACCGCTGCAGAGTGCTATGTCCACGGATGGCGCTACGCAGATGAAGATAAACTGTACATACATTAAATTATGGATGAGACAAACTCGCTTCATTCATATATTTGTTAATTTTCGTATATCTACTCTATTCGATTGTGTGCGGGGACATAGATATCATCAGAATGGGACATTTGGTGTCCGCTGTCCCGCCGCGACCAACTACCTGCCAGCGTTTAACCGCTGGGAGGCTCTGTACACCGCTAATTGAAAGCAGTGGGGGAAAAGGGCAGTGGGGTGATTGTCCCTACCTTGCTCTCCTATCACCACAGCCAGCACCACATGGAGCTCCCAGCAGGCATGGTGCATACTCACTGTACCCTGTGCTGCTTGGGAGCCCACCAGGGGTCGCTGGTCCATAGGAGCTCAGGAGAGGAGCTGGCTAGGGGGCGCTCTGGCTTCTCTCCCATGTCTCTATGATCTCTGCCTGCAGTTGCTTTATTTTTATTTATTTTTATCTGCAGGGGCAGCACAAGAAGCACTGAAGGGCCACATGTTGGCCACCCCTGTGTTAGTGGGTTAACTTTAGGGGTTTAAGTGGTTGGGGTAAGGGTTAAGGTTAGGCGAAGTGGGCGGTGGCTGAGTGTTCCGGCAGTGAGGTGAGCAGCAGCTAAACGCTGGCGGTCATTTGGTCACAGCGAATTGGCCGCAACCGCATTTCCTGGAACGGATCATATCATAGTATCTTTTAGGAACATAATGGTTTTATTTTTTAAATAGTTAGAAAACAACACTTATTTGTTGTATTCACTTTCTGTAGTCTTAATGGAACATCATTTATAAGACAAGCCTTCCCAGGGACTTGTCTTCTGTTTGCCATATTTACCCTTTCAGTTATGAGAATTCTGGAAAAGTGAGGTGTACAATATCTCCTACACTGCCAAAAAGGCCAGACGCTCACCGCATGGCTCCTCAAATGTAGCTTTCCTGTGGCCACATCTAACCTCTTCCTACAGTATATCGTTGACTGTTAAATGTGGGCAATGCTGAATGGGTGTACCTTGTTTGTTGGCTTTCTATGTACTGGGTGCCAAACTGGGCAGCTGGATATACTTAGGTTGCTATTCAATGTTACGTGAAGCCGTCTGCTGAGCAAATCTTCATTTGAATGGAGTTGACAGTGTTCCCAGCACAAGGGTAGGGGTCTTTGTCCTTAAAATGTGGGCCACGTGCTGAAACGTCTTTCCTTTAGCCTTCCTTCGTATTCATATTACAGAAGAATTGTGTAAACAGCACGAGTTTCGAAACTGAGGTTTTAGTGTGTAATTGAGAATATGTTTGGGACTACATTCAAATGTCTCATTTAAATGACTTCGCTAAGTGTAATTGAGAAAAGTTTAATGAATCTGAGGGTTTTTTCCCCCTTGTATTTCTCTAATTTTCCCGTGGTTGCACTTAATTTCCAACAAGTCAAATAGATATTTCTGTCTGAGATGTATGTGTATTGCATTTTTAGACCAGTCAAAGTAATAATCCCAATGCTGATTATAATTTCACATAACGGTTCCAATGGACATGTTATACCATCTGACTATGATGTTTATGTGTGTGGTTACGGTGGTGGTGAGTAGTGAAGAGTGTTGACAGCTTGTTGCAGACAGATTGGTGAGTCTGCTTGCTGCATACTGAAATATATGTGATCATTTGAATAGTGATATTCCAGCAAATATAATTAAATTAGGCCCTTCATCTTTTTTTTCTTATAAAGTTGCACTGCGCTCAGTCTATAATGTTTCATGCTGTATTACTTAGAAAAATTGAAAATGTGGTAAAAGTTTGACAGATTTGTCTCGAGTACGGTAGGTAAACTAGTGAGATTGGAAAAAGAGGGGTTATATATACTCCTGCGCATGAAATCAAAATTTAGGAAAAGAGGGACCCTAGTTTCAGAGTTCAAGAGAATTCATATGAGACCACACTCTAAATGTGTGCAATACAAATATACTGTTACGCCGGTGCTGCCCGCAGACCAGGCCCGTCCCCTGAGCTGAAGGGGGAAGTGGTAATACACGCACCCACAGCAAAGGGAGCGTGTCCGGAGTGTGGTATGAAGCGTTGCCAGGCCAGGTGTAGTAAGGTAGACAATACTTGCCGGTACCGGTTGTAGAGATAGAGTGATGAATGCCTTGCCGAGGTCAGGGAGTGGAGAGTGGAGATAGGTCGTAGTCCAAGCCGTGTTCAAGGGGTTACCTGAGTGAGCGTTGTCCAAGGGGTGCCGAGATCGAGAGCCAGAGGGGGTAGTCGTACAAGCCGCGTCAGAACTTGTGAAAACACTGAGAGAATCCAGAAGTACTTCCATACAGAGACTATGTCGAGCGACGAGTGATGGGAAGCACAGGCATAATAAAGCTGGGCAGGCCAATGGGAAAAGGAGGCAGGCCTGGAGGACTGCAAGGAGTCTTCCCTGATAGGAGGGAGGTGTTACAGCCCAGCTGAGTGTAATCCTTGATTTGCATGGAACTGTGTGATGCTTGGGGGCGACGCCTCACTGCAGGAGCAGTGGTTAAAAGTGCTCTGTTAGGCGTGTGCTCTGTAAGCTGGGAATGCATGCACATAACGTCTGGGGCTGGCGTGCGTGTAGGTGTGCGTGCAGGAGGGCGTGGGCGCGCACGGCGCTGAGCAGAGGAATCGCCGAGGGGAGTGATCCCGCGACGGCGGCAGGGGCGAGGAGCCGTGGAGGCCGGTAAGGCAGGATTGTTTTGTGTGTCCAGGGGCTCCCTGCGGAGAGGGAGTGCTCTGTGTGGGAAGCGAGGAGAACGCCGATTCCTGACAGTACCCCCCTCTTCAGGAACGGCCTCAGGACGGTCCAAGAACGGTTTCTCTGGAAACTTTTTCCTGAAGGACTTAAGAAGGGCCGGGGCATGAATGTCCTTTGAAGGTACCCAGGATCTCTCTTCAGGGCCAAAGCCCTTCCACTGCACCAAGAACTGGAGCTGACCCCTGGATAGGCGAGAATCCAAAAGAGAGTGAACTTCGTATTCCTCGTTATTTTGTACAGTAATGGGATCCGGTTTACGAGTCTGATCTGGAAAGAAGTGACTGGAGATGAATGATTTTAAGAGGGACACATGAAAGACATTGGGAATCTTCATACTGGGTGGTAGTTGGAGCCGGAATGCCACAGGATTAACTTGTGCACAAATAGGGAAGGGTCCCAGGAACTTAGGTGCCAGTTTAGGAGATGGTACCTTGAGGTGGATATTCCTAGAGGAGAGCCATACCAAATCCCCTGGTTTGTAACTGGGCGCCGAACGACAACGACGATCGGCCTGTAGTTTCGATCTGCGGGAGGAATTGAGAAGGGTAGACTGAATCCTGGACCATGCGGTTTGGAGGGAAGAAATGCGTTCATCTACGGCTGGTACTCCAGAAGGAATGTTGGGGGTGGGAAGACAGGGAGGGTGGAACCCATAATTTATAAAGAAGGGTGACTCCCGGGTGGACTCGTTTTTTGCAGAATTGACGGCATACTCTGCCCAAGAGAGGAGTTGAGCCCAATCATCCTGGAAATCGGATATAAAACATCTCAGGTACTTCTCCAGGGATTGATTGATTCTCTTCGTTTGTCCATTGGACTGAGGATGATAAGCGAAAGAGAAGGAAGAAGAGATGCCCAATCTCTTCGTGAAAGCTCTCCAAAATTTGGATACGAACTGAGAACCTCTGTCAGAAACAATGGACGAAGGGATCCCATGAATCCGGAAAATCTGCTCCGTAAAGATATCAGCAAGGGCTGGGGAGGTGGGTAATCCTTTAAGTGGAATGAAATGGGACATCTTCGAGAACCTGTCCACGACCACCAAGATAGTGTTCATTCCTCTGGACTTGGGCAACTCCACGATGAAGTCCATAGAAATGTGGGACCAGGGGCGGTCGGGAACTGGAAGGGGTAACAGAAAACCCTGAGGCTTTTGACGGAGAATCTTGCTTTGAGCGCACATGGGGCATGCGCGGGTAAACTCCAGAATATCTGGAGACATCCTTGGCCACCAGAAATTCCGACGAATGAGATCAGTAGTCTTCTTAAAACCTGGATGACCTGCAGATTTAGAGGAGTGACCCCAAGACAGGACCTCTGGAACAAATTTGGATGGTACAAAGAGTTTGTTGTCGGGAACGACCAAGTTCTTGGGAATGCGTCTCTGGGAGTGCAAAATCTTGTCAAGATTCTTGAACGTAGACGTGGCAAGAATCCTCTCATGTGGAAGGATAGTCTCCAACGACTCCTCTGGCCTCTCTTCAGAAGAATGTATTCGGGAGAGTGCGTCTGCCTTTACGTTCTTGGTCCCGGGTATATAGGACAGGTGAAAATCGAATCGAGAAAAAACAGAGCCCAACGAGCCTGTCGTGGACCAAGGCGTCGAGCGTTCTCTATGTAAAGAAGGTTCTTGTGGTCCGTGAGAATAGTAAACGGCTCTTTTGACCCCTCCAGCAGGTGTCTCCACTCTTGAAGAGCCATCTTCACGGCCAGAAGGTCCCTGTTACCCACGTCATAATTCCTCTCGGCAGACGAGAATTTCTTGGAAAAATATGCACAGGGATGTAACTTATCTGGGAGCGTGGGTCTCTGGGAGAGAACGGCACCAGCGCCGCAATCAGAAGCGTCGACCTCCAGGACGAAGGAAAGTTCGATGTTGGGATGACGGAGAATAGGTGTGGATATAAAGGCTTCCTTGAGTGTCCCGAAGGCGGAGATGGCCTCGGATGACCAAGCAGAAGGATCAGCCCCTTTTTTGGTGAGCGCAGTGAGGGGTGCCACAATGGTGGAAAAACTCCGTATAAACTTACGATAGTAATTAGCGAACCCTAAAAAACGTTGTATGGCCTTGAGAGAATTGGGTCTTGGCCATTCAGTGACTGCTTGAAGTTTACCGGAGTCCATCATAAACCCCTCATCGGAAATGATATACCCCAGGAACGGAGTAGAGGTCGTATGAAAGGTGCACTTCTCCAGTTTGGTGTACAAATGGTGTTCACGGAGATGGGAAAGGACGTAGGAGGTGTGGCGTATATGGTCCTGGAGATCTTTGGAAAAAATCAGGATATCATCCAAGTATACAATAACAAAAATATTGAGTACCTTAAGAAAGACGTCGTTGATGAAATCCTGGAAGACAGCGGGAGCATTACATAAGCCGAAAGGCATTACCAGATATTCGTAGTGTCCACTATGCGTGTTGAAGGCCGTCTTCCATTCATCCCCCTTCCTGATGCGCACCAGGTTATAGGCACCACGCAGATCCAACTTGGAAAAAATCTTGGCCCCCTGTAATTTATCGAACAGTTCTGTAATAAGGGGAAGGGGGTAACGATTTTTAATAGTTATCTGGTTTAAACCCCTGTAGTCGATCCAAGGCCTCAACGACCCGTCCTTTTTCTTGACGAAGAAAACCCCAGCCCCTGCTGGGGAATTGGAGTGACGAATAAAGCCTTTCTTGAGATTCTCCTGGATATATTCATCCATAGCGTGAGATTCTGGTAACGACAAGGGGTAGGTCTTGGACTTGGGTAGGGAGTAACCAGGAACTAGATCGATTGGAGAATCGTAAGTCCTGTGTGGCGGCAAGAGGTCTGACTGCACCTTATTGAAAACGTCCCGGAATTGATGGTAAACGTAAGGTAGAATAACTTCGGGAACAGAGGTATTGGCCAGCAGTTGATGAGTCTCGTCTGACCTCGACCTCCAGGAAATGGGAGCGGAGGCAGTCCAGTCAATGAGAGGATTGTTAAGCTGTAGCCAAGGAAGACCAAGGGTGATGGGTATCCCAGGAGCATGAATGGCATCGAGAACTAAGGTCTCCTTGTTCAGATGTGAAGACAGAAGCAAGGGAGCCGTCTCTAAGGAGATGTGGGCCGGGGTAAGAGGGCGTCCATCGATACCGACGAGTGCGATGGGAACATTCTTTCTCACAAGTGGTATGCTGTTAACCCTGGCGAATTCTAGATCCACTAAGTTTCCTCCAGCTCCTGAGTCAATGAAAGCGGCGGTAGAAGTCTTGAACTTATCGCCTGAAAGGAAGACTGGAAATGTAAGTTTCTTAGGGAGTTCACCTTTAAAAAGGGGACGTGGAGACATTACACCCAGAGAGAGCCCCTCTGTACTCACTGGGTGTTCCCGTTTCCCGGACACAGTGGACACTCCCGAACCAGATGTTCCATGGATCCGCAGTAGAAACACAATCCCCCGGCGTGGCGGAACTGCCGTATCGGTGTGCGGATGCGTTGTACCCCCAATTGCATTGGCTCTGGCAACTCCAGTGCAGGACGAAGAGGTGTGGTAGTACTTGGGGTAGCAGGAGTGCTGCTGAGAGTACTGGGGAACGGAACTTGAAAGTTATGGAAGCGTGTGCGCTGACGCTCTGAGCGGCGTACCTGGATGCGTTGATCCACTCGGACGGCCAAATCAATCAGGACCTCCAGTTGATCCGGCCTGGATTGGCGAGAGAGTTCGTCCTTGATGGGATCTGCCAGGCCTTGCCAGAATACGGAGACGAGAGCCTCTTGTCCCCAGTTAGTCTCGGGTGCTAGAGTCCGGAATTCCACAGCATACTGTGTCACCATCCGCCGTCCCTGAGTGATCTGGAGGAGTGAAACAGATGCCATCTCCCGACGAGCGGGGGAATCGAATACCCGTTGAAACTCGGCTTTAAATGCCGGGTAATCTTGGGTAAGGTCAGAATGTCGCTCCCAAACCGGGGAAGCCCAAGCCAGGGCGCTGCCATTGAGGAGGTTATAAATGTAGGCTACCTTCTTGCGATCAGTATTGTAGAGATGGGGGGCCAATTCAAACTGCACCTCACACTGGTTTAGGAAACCCCTACAATCTTGCGGTTCACCTGCATAAGGCTTGGGGGAGGAATCCATACATCTGAGCTGCTAACTGCGCTTGCGGAGTGGGGGCTTACATCTGGCGGGGTCGCGGTCGGTACCCTGTCTGAGAGTACTGCGACCTGGCGTGTAAGTGCCACAATTTGATCCGCCATGGCCTGGTTTTGCTGAAGCAGATTAGAGAGAAACTGCTGTAGTTCGGTCTGGTCTGCGTCTTGTGGGCTCGACATAATGTTACGCCGGTGCTGCCCGCAGACCAGACCCGTCCCCTGAGCTGAAGGGGCAAGTGGTAATACACGCACCCGAAGCAAAGGGAGCGTGTCCGGAGTGTGGTATGAAGCGTTGCCAGGCCAGGTGTAGTAAGGTAGACAATACTTGCCGGTACCGGTTGTAGAGATAGAGTGATGAATGCCTTGCCGAGGTCAGGGAGTGGAGAGTGGAGATAGGTCGTAGTCCAAGCCGTGTTCAAGGGGTTACCAGAGTGAGCGTTGTCCAAGGGGTGCCGAAATCGAGAGCCAGAGGGGGTAGTCGTACAAGCCGCGTCAGAACCTGTGAAAACACTGAGAGAATCCAGAAGTACTTCCATACAGAACTATGTCGAGCGACGAGTGATGGGAAGCACAGGCATAATAAAGCTGGGCAGGCCAATGGGAAAAGGGGGCAGGCCTGGAGGACTGCAAGGAGTCTTCCCTGATAGGAGGGAGGTGTTACAGACCTGCTGAGTGTAATCCTTGATTTGCATGGAACTGTGTGATGCTTGGGGGCGACGCCTCACTGCAGGAGCAGTGGTTAAAAGTGCTCTGTTAGGCGTGTGCTCTGTAAGCTGGGAATGCATGCACATAACGTCTGGGGCTGGCGTGCGTGTAGGTGTGCGTGCAGGAGGGCGTGGGCGCGCACGGCGCTGAGCAGAGGAATCGCCGAGGGGAGTGATCCCGCGACGGCGGCAGGGGCGAGGAGCCGTGGAGGCCGGTAAGGCAGGATTGTTTTGTGTGTCCAGGGGCTCCCTGCGGAGAGGGACTGCTCTGTGTGGGAAGCGAGGAGAACGCCGATTCCTGATATATACTTTAATTGTATTAAAAAGGAAAAAAACTAATAATTCTAAAAAATATAAATATAAATTTCACCAGCTGGGTACAAAGAAATATAAACCAAATGATACTTAACTCATACAACTAAGTTCAAATTAAAAATTGCCTTAATAAAGGCTTAATAAAAATAACCACTTGTCTACTATATATTTGTGAAAGCACTGTATGTTTGTCTGCATGGCCTGTGTCCCTAGCGGCAATCTCATTGGTCCCTTGGGCCGCCCGCCTCCGCACACCTCTCATTGGCCTGAGGCGGAGTGACGGGCCAAAACACACACACACACACACACACACACCACTCATCGTGACCCCGCGCACCTCCTCCTCTCCCCGGGTCTCCAGGTTTCCCGCCCTTTTTCCTCCGCCCCCTCCCCCCCGGCGCCGCTACAGTCAGTGGGGGAGCGGAGCGAGCGCCCGGGACACAGCGGGGGACTCTCACCTCCCCACGGCTCTCAGCACCCATAGGCCACTCCCTCACCCGGTGCTCTCCCTCACCCCCTCCCCCCCCCCCACACACACAGAGCACGCGGCTCTCCCCTCACCCGGCGCTCTCCCTCACCCCCCCACCCCACACACACACAGAGCACGCGGCTCTCCCCTCACCCGGCGCTCTCGCTCACCCTCCCCCCCACACACAGAGCACGCGGCTCTCCCCTCACCCGGCGCTCTCCCTCACCCCCCCCCCCACACACAGAGCACGCGGCTCTCCTCTCACCCGGCGCTATCCCTCACCCCCCCCCCACACACAGAGCACGTGGCTCTCCCCTCACCCGGCGCTCTCCCTAACACCCCCCCCCACACAGAGCATGCGGCTCTCCCCTCACCCAGCGCTCTCCCTCACCCCCCCACCCCACACACAGAGCACGCGGCTCTCCCCTCACCCGGCGCTCTCCCTCACCCCCCCACCCCACACACAGAGCACATGGCTCTCCCCTCACCCGGCGCTCTCCCTAACACCCCCCCCCCCCACACAGAGCATGCGGCTCTCCCCTCACCCAGCGCTCTCCCTCACCCCCCCACCCCACACACAGAGCATGCGGCTCTCCCTCACCCCCCTCCCACACACACAGTGCATGCGACTCTCCCCTCACACAGGCGCACCTCCGGCTGTTTCCGCCTCTCCTCCGGCTGTCTCTGCCTCTCCCCGCGAGAGGCCCAGCACCTCCTCACCGGTGCGTCTCAGCCTTGCCGCGGAGGAGCCCGAGGTGGAGGAGGAGGGCGGCCGGGACCCAGAGGAAGAGGAGCGCGTCCATGTGCAAGGTGAGTACATGCAGGGGAATGGGTTATTTTACGTGTCCCTGACTTACCCTGCCCTTTGCCCCCCCTACCCTCCCTGCCCCCCTGCCCTTTTCCCCCCCTGCCCTTTCCCCCCCCTGCCCTTTGACCCACCTGCCCTCACTCCCCCTGCCCTTTGCCCACCCTGCCCTCCCTCCCCCTGCCCTTTGCCCCCCCTGCCCTCCCTCCCCCTGCCCTTTGCCCCCTGCCCTCCCTCCCAATGCCCTTTGCCCCCTGCCCCCCCTGCCCTCCCTCCCTCTGCCCTTGCCCCCTGCCCTCCCTCCCCCTGCCCTTTGCCCCCTGCCCTCCCTCCCCCTACCCTCCCTGCCCCCCTGCCCTTTTCCCCCCCTGCCCTTTGACCCACCTGCCCTCACTCCCCCTGCCCTTTGCCCACCCTGCCCTCCCTCCCCCTGCCCTCCCTCCCCCTGCCCTTTGCCCCCCCTGCCCTCCCTCCCCCTGCCCTTTACCCCCCCTGCCCTCCCTCCCCCTGCCCTTTGCCCCCTGCCCTTTGCCCCCTGCCCTCCCTCCCCCTGCCCTTTGCCCCCTGCCCTCCCTCCCAATGCCCTTTGCCCCCTGCCCTCCCTCCCTCTGCCCTTGCCCCCTGCCCTCCCTCCCCCTGCCCTTTGCCCCCTGCCCTCCCTCCCCCTACCCTCCATCCCTCCCCCTGCCCTTGCCCCCTGCCCTTGCCCACCCTCCCCCTGCCCTTTGCCCCCTGCCCTCCCTCCCCCTGCCCTTTGCCCCCCCCACCCGCCCCTCCCTGCCTTTTGCCCCCCCACCCGCCCCTCCCTGCCCTTTGCCCCCCCATCCGCCCCTCCCTGCCCTTTGCCCCCCCCACCCGCCCCTCCCTGCCCTTTGCCCCCCCCACCCGCCCCTCCCTGCCCTTTGCCCCCCCCCACCCGCCCCTCCCTGCCCTTTGCCCCCCCCACCCACCCCTCCCTGCCCTTTGCCCCCCCACCCGCCCCTCCCTGCCCTTTGCCCCCCCACCCGCCCCTCCCTGCCCTTTGCCCCCCCACCTGCCCCTCGCCACCCCCACCCGCTCCTCCCTGCCCTTTTCCCCCCCACTCGCCCCTCCCTGCCCTTTGCCCCCCCACCCGCCCCTCCCTGCCCTTTGCCCCCCCCCCCACCTGCCCCTCCCTGCCCTTTGCCCCCCCACCCGCCCCTCCCTGCCCTTTGCCCCCCCCCACCTGCCCCTCCCTGCCCTTTGCCCCCCCCACCTGCCCCTCCCTGCCCTTTGCACCCCCACCCACCCCTCCCTGCCCTTTGCCCCCCCCAGCCCCTCCCTGCCCTTTGCCCCCCCCCCGCCCCTCCCTGCCCTTTGCCCCCCTGCCCTTTGCCCTCCCCGCCCTTAATTCCACGCCCCTCCCCCCCCCCTCCGCCCTTCCACGCCCCTCCCCCCCCACCCTTCCACTCCATACCCCCTGCCCTTCCACGCCCGGGCAACGCCGGGTATACCAGCTAGTTACTTATAAAAATAATAACTGATCATACATGTAATGTGTTTGCATATATAGGATAATATGCTTGGGCTTTGGGTAATGTCCACCCTAGTATGTTGATTGCCTCCACTTGGATAAGTCCAAAAAGGATAAGTTGTGAAAAAATGTATCCCAGTGTTAATGGAAAAAACACTCTTGAGTTGTACCTTGTGAGTGATTGGCGGCACTTTACATTTAAGTATAATGGCTGTGCAGGAGGAAAGAGATGGTAGTTGAAAAGTCACAGGTTTTATGTAGACTTCATACTCTCTGATTTTCAGCCCCCTCGGGGTGAGAGGTGTATGCAGATGTGTACAGGCAAGAAACTGAATGGCCTTCTTCTTAAGGCTGGCACCACTCTTTAGCACACAAAACTTTCTTTTCACTGATGATACAGATAAGGGAGCGTTACCTTCTTATTATGCCACTCCTAACTTCAAGATGTGGTTGTGGCTGAGATCCTGAGGGGTACTTCGACTAACTTGTTGCCTCATTTGTGTGGTTATTTTTATTAAGCCTTTATTAAGGCAATTTTTAATTTGAACTTAGTTGTATGAGTTAAGTATCATTTGGTTTATATTTCTTTGTACCCAGCTGGTGAAATTTATATTTTTTAGAATTATTAGTTTTTTTCCTTTTTAATACAATTAAAGTATATTTGTATTGCACACATTTAGAGTGTGGTCTCATATGAATTCTCTTGAACTCTGAAACTAGGGTCCTTCTTTTCCTAAATTTTGATTTCATGCGCAGGAGTATATATAACCCCTCTTTTTCCATTCGTACATTTAGGGGAATTGAAGATTCCCTGCTATATACTCCAGCAGCAGACGTCACTTTGTCTTATATAGAGTAAAACGACACACTCTACCATTTGCTACAAGTTCTTATAGCGCCATTCTTTTTCTTCCCTAAACTAGTGAGATTGCCCCCTCTGGCTTTATTGGGTGTATGTTCTCAGTATGGTTATTTTAGATTTCATTTAAAGGAGTAAACTCACAAAAGATGTTTGTTTAGAAAAACACACAGGAAATGAAACTGCTCAATAGGGTTGACAGGTGGCTTCTCCAAAATACTGGGCACAATGGTGATAGGTGTACCGCGCTCGAGACACACACACCTCACTGCTCCATGCTGCTTCCTCCTTTCCTTGGCCCCACCCCCAAGCTCCTGACACTTTTTCCTGGCTGCATTAACCTAGCAGCAGCCAACCAGGACGGTGGACGCTTCCCAGCCCTCTAGCAACAGCCCTGCTTTCTCACTGCCCTGGGAGATCCCACGGCCCCCCCAAGCCAGTCATGTCACTAAGTCCAGAGAGGTAATACAAGTATACACTTCATGTCCAGTATTACATCTAATTTTTTTACTTGACACTGTACCAATAAAGGACAGTCTGAGTTTAATACTGGACACCTGGCAACTCTACTGCTTAATGCAAAATGATCAGCGCCTTTATATAAAAACAATGTCTATTTGATATTTTCTGCTGTAATGTGCATCAAGCCACTTGAAGGAGAGACCCGTGCGGTTTTGCAAGCTCTGTTGACTATAATCTATAAAGTACCCCAATGTAGGTCCCCTAAATGGTGTTACAGCCCACAACAAGCCAGCCGACGCCAAGCCTCTTATCTACTGGTGTACACATTGTGTCTTTGAAGAGCTTGAAGTCCCTTGGGATCCAGCTTATTGTGTATCAACTAGAGCCTTCCTCCCAACCTGTCCATGATTCGCCAGGGCTTGATTGACTTCACAGAGCTGGTGCAGCCAGTGATTGGATTACATATTGCTCTAATGGTAATGTGTGATGTTTTGGTTGAAGATGGTTTATCCTGACATTGGGTGCATGTGGCTGTTAACTGGGAGTTTTATTGAGTTTAATAAAGCTCTGGCCATTCAACCCCAGGGTTGATTATCTTTGTCTTTGTGGAGAGGGATGCTGAAGAATCTTAAGGATTCCTGAGTACACAACTTTGTGGCATCCTTTAAAAACTGTCTCTCTGGAATCATGCAAAGTACTGTTACGTAAGGCATTTGCACCCGTGCACAAATGTATACTTTATTTGTATGCAATATTGCAGAGGTTTCAAACGCCAGTCCTCAAGGAACACTAACAGTGCAGGTATTAAGGCTACCCTCTCATTAGCACAGGTGGCCCAACTATTTTAAGAGAACCACCTGTGCTCAAGCAGGAGTATCCTTAGAACCTGCACTGTTAAAAGGCCCATGAGGATGCAATATAGCATGCAAAGAATGGAACAAATCACAGTAAATAACATTTAATAGCAAACGGTCATTATTTTTTTATTAATCAGCTACCCAGGTTTACCTAATCAATATGGACATCTGTACGAGAAGTACATTTCAAAACTGAAAAATACAACCCTATCAGCGCTTCATTAAAATGTACATTAGCCAAGAAAAAGAATAAATTACACACAGTCGTGTTTTACCGGACGTAACTGTAGACAAAATTGTGATGTAAAACCCCCTTTAACACATTTTTCATAACGGTAAACAAATCTTTTTTCCTTTTTTATTTTCCTTAGAATTTAGCTGTTTGGGAAGCTTCCGCACAACAGAAAAACAAGAATGTGTTTATTCCACATACTGTTCTGTAGAACATTTTGCATTCATTAGTTAGGACAGAGACTTGGATAAAGGGTCAGGAAAAATATGTATCCATAACCAGCGAGTCCCGGGGATATTAAGTGAAATAAAGATTTTAGTATTTTTTTTTTTCATCTCAAAGTCACCTACTTTTACATTTTAATTTCTCGATAAATTGACAATTGGATAAGGGTATATGTTAAATAGGTTAGCGAATGCACTGAGGATCTAGTGACAGTGCTCGTTCCGTGGCTGGAAGATAAATGAGCTCAGTTAAATCTTCGAAGAGGAAAGTTCCACAATAATAAGTCAAACCATAATGAACACAGAAAGTAAATTGGCCTAAATTAACATTTTCAACAGAGCAGATATTTTCTAAATGCACAAGACACTTATTTTGTTTTTAGAGGTTTTATCTCCGAGGCGCTTTTAGTAGTAAAGTACAGAATGTCTTGTGTGGAAAGCTTCCTGAATGTTCAAGTGAAACTCAAGCACCATTTAGCCAATTCTGAACTGATCTGATCAGATATCGCCTACTTGAAAAGCTTCAGTAGAGTTATGTTTATGGTTCCGTTGAAGTAGAAGCATCTTTTCCTTTGCAGGTGCTATGGGTGACAATATTGTCATGAGAGTTCTTAAATGCAGATACTTTAGCCTGATACTCTTATGGTAGTGTTTAGTTTTGGCCAGACTTATGTTCTAACGTGATGGTGATTAAAGGTAAAGTACATTAATAGTCCAAATAAGGGGGAAGGGGGGCTGCAGCTAAAAAAGAGGGGAAAAGTTTTGTGGACATCGATCTTGGTAGAAAGGCATTTTCAAGGTCTCCAACTTCAGATTTATAGGGAACGTCTTATTTGGGTGTTAAATATCCAGCTCATTGTGGACAAGGTTGAATTGGTCCTCATAATACGGATGTCTCTGCCCCAAACTGTGAGCAGGTTGTGTTGTAGTAGATGAGGATGTTGTAGTAGAGGAGGATGTAGTAGAGGGGGATTTTGTAGTAGTGGGGGATGTTGGAGTAAATGAGGTTGTTGTAGTAGAGGAGGATGTTGTAGTAGAGGAGGATGTTGTAGTAGAGGAGGATGTTGTAGTAGAGGAGGATGTTGTAGTAGAGGAGGATGTTGTAATAGAGGGGGATTTTGTAGCAGTGGGGGATGTTGGAGTAGATGAGGTTGTTGTAGTAGAGGAGGATGTTGTAGTAGATGAGGTTGTTGTAGTAGAGGAGGATGTTGTAGTAGAGGAGGTTGTTGTAGTAGAGGAGGATGTTGTAGTAGAGGAGGATGTTGTAGTAGAGGGGGGTGTTGTAGTAGAGGGGGATGTTGTAGTAGAGGGGGATGTTGTAGTAGAGGGGGATGTTGTAGTAGAGGAGGATGTTGTAGTAGATGAGGTTGTTGTAGTAGATGAGGTTGTTGTAGTAGAGGAAGATGTTGTAGTAGAGGAGGATGTTGTAGTAGAGGAGGATGTTGTAGTAGAAGATTATGTTGTAGTAGATGAGGCTGTTCTGGTAGATGGGGCTGTTCTAGTAGATGAGGATGTTGTAGTAGAGGAGAGAGAGCCTTTCACTTCAGCAACCTCATTTCTTAGAGACCAGAGGTATTGGAGGAGAACTGGCATGATACATTGCAGCTCCTGATAGGCAACCTGAGCAGGAGGATCAATATCCACATCTATTCCTCAGGGCGCACATTCAGCACATGTCCGTGCATTAAGTCCGCCAGCTGATCTATCCCATCTCTTATCAATGTTATTAAGTGTCATGGCGGCAACACAAAAGTCAAAATTCTGTAATGCCCGCAATTAAATCAGAATGGCTTTAGAATGTACCTCCTTTGGGCTCTGTACTCGTTCGAGGTAACAGTTTCAGCTGTACTTACATAATCTAAACCAGAGAGTTCAGGTCACGACCAAACAGTAACCTGCAATTTAGTGTGTCTGGGAAGACCCAAGTTGTGTGATATAGGTCTTATCAGACCGCTTTCATTCTAACCAGCATCTAGATACGATACCAGTCCTCAAGACCCACCTCCCCACCCAACAGGTCAGGTTTTAAGGATATCCAAGCTTCAGCCCAGGTGGGTCAATCAGTCCCAGCTTCAGCACAGGTGGCTAAATCAGTCCCTGCTTCAGCTCAGGTGACTCAATCAGTCCCTGCTTCAGCACAGGTGGCTCAATCACTGATTGAGCCACCTGTGCAGAAGCTAGGATGTCCTTAAAACCTGACCGGTTGGAGGGTCTTGGGGATTGGAGTTGCTCACCCCTAATCTAGAGAAATACATTGCAGCTTTTTCGTGGCTCGATGTCTGGAGAGGGTGAACGGTCGGGTTTGGGATGGGAGCTGGCAGGTTCCGCTACATATTGGCAGGCACGCCTCCCGGAAGTCTCTAAAAAGGTTATTTTTAAGTTCATTTTAAAGTATCCCAGACGTGCTATTCAAAGGTAGCAGGTACCAAAATGAACATTTACTGCCATTATCCTGTGAAACTATTGCTGAATGCCTCTCAGATGATTAATTAATCAATCTCAATTAATGAATTGGGCAACGTTTGTGAGACTAGATAAATGTAAAGTTTTAACATGTCTTTGCTGGTAGAGTCTTAACCGTCAGCTTCAACACGGAAGGAGTTAAAATAAATAATACCCCAAGCCCGATAAGTGACTTTTACTGATGTACATTAGTCACGGATAGAAATTGAAATGTAAAAACATTACAAATTAATTTTCATGATAACCGTAGTATAACAAGCATCGGAGTTAACAACTGGAACAAATGGGACAATATACAGCAAGCTCTAGTGTGTCTAACTGAAAAAACATCCCTATGAAAATTGCCTTTAGGGTTTTCCTCTTCTTGTGTTGATGAGGCAGCAATTACCTTCGCTGTCGGAAAAGTATATGAGCTGTGGAATATAGCAGGGCATAAAAATCTTTCAAATGGAAACCAATGGTGTTTAGAGATTCATTTATTTCACATCGGAAAACAGTCATCTGGTTTGTACTGAAGAAGATATTCCTTGCGCAAATCATTATTTTACAGTATTTGCATAGCTTGTAGGAAGACATTTAAGTTTGCGTTGGTTACTCCATTTGACCCCGGAATATTTCATTACATTTTGAAAACGTGCTACGTTTGTCCCAGTGTCATAAGCATTCATTTTTCCTGCAGCAATTTTGTAGAATTAAATCTATTGCGGGGGGAGGGCAACTTCAGTCCTCAAGGGCCACCAACAGGTCAGGTTTTCAGGATATCCCTGCTTCAGCACAGGTGGCTCAATCAGGGACTTAGTCTTCGACTGCACCACCTGTGCTGAAGCAGAGTCTTCAACTGATTGAGCCACCTGTACTGAAGCAGGGATATCCTGAAAACTTGACCTGTTGGTGGCCCTTGAGGCCAGGTCCTAGTGTGCACTCCCAAAAACCCTGCCTGCCCGTGTGCAAAAAACGGGAGTCCATTTATCCGCAATATTGCGCAGAAGATGGGAATGTTGATAACTTAACATATATTTGTGAATTTATAAAGAGCTGTTTTTGGGTTGTGTTTTTTTTTTTCCGTGGCCCCAATGTTACACTACCGACACACTTTATTCGAGTGTGGCCGGTACCGCAAGCCGGGAGATTTCCCGGCTTGCTAGTGGCCGCCCCTCGGCGTGCCGCGCGTCATAGACGCGCGGTCACGCGTCATCGGGAGCGTGCGCCCCCTGCACGCGTGTCCAGGGGCTCCCCGAGGGAGCCCTGGTGTCCCGCGATCGCGGGACAGCGGCAGGGGGTTCCGGGGGACCCGGCGGACCCGGCAGCGGTAGGGAGAGCGCCCCGATCGGAGGGCGCTCTTCCGCTGCTTCGGCGCGCGCCCGTCACACTCGGGCGCGCGCCAGGCTACTGCTGCGGCACAGAACGGGCAAATGCTCGAATAAACTGTGCCGCAGCAGTACTTGCTCTTTTACGGAGTTTGAAATTGGTCTTGAAATGGATTATCCGACCCAGAAAATACATTTTCAACATCCACAGTATTCCAAGTAAGGAATTCTGAGGGAGTGGGGATAAATTAGTTATTAAATTAGCATTACACATTATCCAGTATGGGAGCTCAAGTTACAAAACAGACTTTCTTACCTGTTAGCATTCTATTAACCAGATAAAACCAGTCTACAATACAAGGAGCTTTCAAAATAACTATTCATCCCATGGGCAGTACAAAGGGTCATCCCTTAAGGTTGGAGGAAAGGAGATTTCACCAGCAACAAAGGAAAGGGTTATTTACAGTAAGGGCAGTTACAATGTGGAATTCATTACCCATGGAGACTGTGATGGCAGATACAATAGATATGTTCAAAAAAAGGTTGGAGATCTTTTTAGAAAGGAAAGGTATGCAGGGATATACCAAATAAGTAAACATGGGAAGGATGTTGATCCAGGGAGTAATCCGATTGCCAATATTTGGAGTCGGGAAAGAATAACATTTTCCCCTTATGAGATATCATTGGATGATATGTCACTGGGGTTTTTTGTTTGCCTTCCTCTGGGTGAATATACTGTAAGTATTGATATAGGATAAAGTATCTGTCGTCTAAATTTAGCATAGGCTGAACTTGATGGACGTATGCCTTTTTTTCAACTTCATCTACTATGTAACATTACTATGTAACAACTATATAACTATGCAGCTACAGTATGTAACTACTATGTATACTGCAAATTGAGACTGGAAAATCAGGTATGAATTGTTTCCTACCCCTCCGCTTCACTAACCATTGCGTTAAAATGCCTGAACGCTGCCACTTAATGTTAATTTAGAAGCGGAAATATTTTCATTTTGGCTGGAGATCTGCAGCTTTATTAAATGACAGAAAAATATTGCACATGAACAACTACGCAATAAGAAGTTGTCAACAGATGAGGAGAGAGAGAGAAAAAAAACATGTTTTCATTATGGGGAATATTGGATTTTACTTGGCACCGTTCCTATTAAACATTCACACACTTGTTTTAGTTTAAGCCTGCTGATTTATGGTATGCAAATATTGGAACATCAATAGCTTCCATGTTCCGTGAATACATTGGCGACTTTTTTTCGAAATTAATTTCAGTTTTGACAGCTATAATTATAATTTAAAAAAAAAAAAAAAAAAAAGCTATAGTTTTGACATTTAACATATTGGCTTATATGTATCCAGGCGGTAAACTGGGTGCTGACACACTGCAATTTTTTTGGGCTGCTTGCGTCTGCGTCAGATATAAGCAGCTCTGTTTGTATATTTAAGGCACGTGGTTAGAAAGGCAGGTTACTTGTATCTTTGTCTTAGTGCAATTTTTGATGCTACCATATATTTTACATAGTATATAAAACTCTAATTTACAGAGACATTTTGCAGACACAGTCCCTGCCCCGTAGAGCTTACAATCCTATGTTTTTTTTTTTTTTGTGTGTGACTTGCCCAAGGTCACAAGGAGCAAACACCGGGAATTTAACCAGGTTCCCCTGCTTCCAACTCCGTGCCAGAGTCGGTGTCTTTACACACTGAGCCAGCTGATGTAAAAGGAAAAATCTGGGGTGGGGGAGTATGTTGAAATTTTGCCTTTACTGCCAGGTTATAGGGAGGCGCTAGCAAGTCCCGGTAAGAAAGATGAGGCTATGATGGTGGATGTTGAAAAAAGATTATTCCCTCTGACATTTTCCAATTGGTTTCAGGCTTTGCTATTCAGGCTAATGTGATCGGCAAAGAATCTTCAAATACAAGGACATGGTTGAGAAATTCTAGCGATGTGCATTTTTTGCTTGTGTAGGTTGTTACGCTTTTGCTTATTTTTGCTCCCTGATATATTTTAGGTCCTGCTGCCCTGGAAGTGTGGATAATCTTCGATTCGTTCGTTCGCTGGGTGGATAAACATGCGGCTGTTCGTTCATACGGGAGGAATTTTGGTTTGTGAAGGGAGCAGGCAGAGTTTTTGGGTGGGACAGGAGAGGTTTAAGGTGGGACCAGTAGTTAACAGAGTTATTAGTTCTTGCCAGGTAATAGCAGCCCCCCGCAGGTTTTGTTTCTTTATATTAGGGGCAATTACATGGTTATGGTTAAATCGCTGGACTTAATCTACGCAATTTAGAGGGATTTAGTGCCGATACAGGTGTGGTGGTTTTTTTTTTACGGGTAATTTTGGTCTAACATCGTGCACAGGAAGGTGTGGAGGGGGGCTCGGCTGGCCCGAGCGATTGAGAGGACTAAGAAGAAGATTATGCTGTCCCTGACTTGGTTGGGTACCATTGGCCTTACTTGTATTGGCCCTGCATATATTTCTACATTCTGTAGTTATCATTAGCTAGCCTCTCCTCATAAGTCCAATTTTCCATCCCTTATATTAATTTGGTGGCTCTTCTCTGCACTTTTTTAGTTCCATAATGTATTTTTTATGGAGTGGTACCCAATCCATATTCAATGTGTGGTCTTACTAATGATTTCTACAGGGGCATAATTATGCTTAGAGTGCTTCCCTTCCATCCATACCCCGTTTAATGCAAGATAAAATCTTGTTTCACCTTACTGCCTGACATTGAGCACTATTGCTAAGCCTGTTGTCTATAAGCACTCCTACCTCCTTCTCCATCAAGGATTGAAAAGAAAAAATAAAGAAATAAAGAAATAAGGAAATGTATTGTATGGGCACTCAAAAATCTCCCCTTGCAAAAGAAATACAGCCATGATATTAAGGCAAAACATTTATATATATACACATACATATATATAATTGAACATCTCCACTCTTCCACATCACTCTGTAAATAAATAATGTAGAATATATATTTCAAAAAGAGTACTGCCCAGTAGTAATTATAGATTGATTGGTATATTCTGTATGTCTGGGCCCATCCCACATGAATTCTAGAACTGAGTCCCTGCGGTAATTTGGTAAGAATTATCGAAAGCTTTTTCTTCTTTTTGCTGCCATCAATGATTGACCTAATTTTGTCCCATTTAATTTGAAAGTAGCCGCTGTTTCAAGTGTTTACCATTGGAGCAGATTATAAAGTCACAACAAGATGTTTCATTCATAAACATTACTAAGATTTTTCTAACATCATAAACCATTTTATGAAGAACATGATTTAATGTATCAGTATTAAGATCTACTTTTACCTCGTTCTTCTTCAGGATTTGGCAATATATTGGAGACTGAGTCTTTATCTGGGATTATGCTAGAGTTGATAACGTAGCATGTTGTATTAATGTGTTGTATAAAATGTGCAGTTTAAAACATTTTTAATCGATTAACTAAATAATGTATTTGACTAAAATCACACTTTCTTCATTATATAATTTTTACATCCCTAGCACAGTCTTGATGTCCTTTTTGTATGTTGGTTTTTGTTAGCTCATATGAAGGCAATTAAAGAGTGCCATAACCTTTAGTGCCTGATTGATTGAAAACAAGTGAATTATTGACACTATAGTATTGTTTCTCATAAAACCGATGCACTTTACGGTACACTCTCCAGACATCCTAATTATAGCGGGCTGGGTCAGTAAAAAAAAAAAACAGTGTCATTTCAATTAACTACAAATAAATTAACTGTCAGTGTTTTATGTACCGTGAAATTGCCTAGATATTTTATCTCACTTACCATGCTATTAGGCCACTATTTTAAGAGTACAATCCAAGTGTGACATTCACATCACAAACCTCTGCTCTGTACCAGGATTTCTAGCCACTGGGGCTACAGGTTAACTACCTACTCAGTTGCTTTGGCATGATTACATGAAGCCAGAGGGCTATACTTGGGTTTGTGAACAAGCCCCGTTTCATTTGGACAGTTCTAAATTACCATGAGACAATATCATTACTTTTCATCGTAATTACTCTTCACCGCGAATCCTCCAGCTGTTTCAAATTCAGAGAAATGCTGATGTACAATCAGCTTTGCGACGTCTTAAATATGGCACCATTATGACTTTTCTATTAAATGCTTATCATTATTTCAGTGTCCCGGTGCCTTTTGAATCACTACAGCATCTTCATTGATTTAGGGTATGTGAATGAGTATATAGGGAGGGAAAAAGTTAAAACTCCCTTTCTGTTCCAGACTCAGGAGACCAGACCCTAACTTCCAGGGCAGCTAGAGGGCAGGGATTGTTCCCAATCAACACCTGATTGGGACTGGATGTTAAAAGGGAGGCAGAAAACTCCCTAGGTCAGTCTTTTTACAACCTGTGAAGGAACAGGTTCCGGGAGCTTTTGTCTGGGGAAAAAGTCCAGACTACCACTCTGACCCAGGCTGAATGATGCTTTGTTTGTATGGCAGAGCTGTGCTCTTTTTGTTTAGCTTTTTGGACACTGTTAACATAAGTGTACTGCCACCTTCTTGTTTTCCCAGTTCGGGAAATAAAGGTCTTTTCTTTGAAAGACGTTGGTGTGAAGTCCTTACTAACCTTAACTAGGAGGCTGCTCCATCACATATGGTGGTTGAAGTTGGATTGCGCCAGTGTAAGGAACACACATTAAATCCACCAGAAAGAACGAGGAAAGACTTTTGAGGTGGTTCACTGAAAGCCAGGCTGCACAACAAGAACAGGAGTAATTTTTCCATCAGCTAACAGCCCTACAACAACAAATGGATCAGCAGCTGGGAGCTGCAATAGCAACAGGTGCCCAAGGTCCAGTACCCCCCGTAACCCTAATATAAATGGTCTAGGATATTTGGTCACAGCTGTTTCACCGTGACCAAATGACCGGCGGCACTTCGCTGCGACCACTCCGCCGCCTACCCTAAGTCCTTACCCTAAAACCCCCTACCCCAAGTCTTCACCCTAAAACTCCTTACCATAACCACTAAAATCCCTTAAATTAACCCCTACCCTAACCACTAAACCCCTTACCCGGCAATGCTGAAGCACTGGACTAATCCAATGTCAAGGCTGCAATCCTAGATCAGGTTTGGGTGACTGAAGAAACTTGGCAATGGCGGTTTTTGAGGTGAGCAGTTTCTTCCTGGTTTCGCGACCCCACACCCTAGTGCAGTGTTTACGAGACCTCTGTTGGTGGTGGCTACAACCCAAGTCACATAGTTCCAGTGATGTAGCAGAACTGAGTGCCCTGGAACAATTTATCCAAGTTTGGCTCCCCAAAGGAAGGGAATGGGTCTGTTGCCATTCAGCCACTACACTCCAAGAAGCCACCAAGCGAATGGATAACTTTGTGGCTGCAAAACCTTATTGTGGTGGTGGGTCTGATGTTGGGAACTACCGGCGTTTAAGCCCCAAATTCTCCTAAACTAAGTGGTCTGAACCCCCAAAGGTGCTAGGAAAAGGTGTGGTTCATTTACCTGTTAAAGCCTTTGGAAACAAACTTAAGCCCTCTACTAGGCTGTATGGAAAATTTAGTAGACACAGTGAAAGGGTCTCCGAGCGGCTTCCCTAGGAGTCACGGTCGAAATCCAAGAAAGCGGGAGGGATTCCAAGACCACCACAGATCCCATAATATGTTTATCGTGTAATGTGCTTGATCATATGGATCGGTATTGTCCCCACATGGATTGTAATTATGCTCATAACTACACAACCCTGAATAGTGCAAGCAACCCAACCAGGTCCAAGTTCCTAGTATCCATAAATCTAGAAAGAACTGATGGAAAAGGTTTGGTGGATTCTGGCTGTAGTCAAACCATAGTTCATGAAGATTTGGTTGGTCGAGCCCTGGTACGCATAGAGTATATACATGGGGATATCAAAGAGTACCCAAGTGCCACCATTAAACCGACTGTGGGTGGGCGTTCGAGGTTTATGTTGGTGTTGTTCGCCAAAGAACTTCCATATTCAGTGATAATAGGCTGTGATTTGGATTTCTTTGATGACTTGTTCACAACCTCTGCTTTACCCCTTAAGTCCCAAGGGACTAAATCGACTGCGGTAACACTTGGGAAATTGTTTCTTTCACAAATCCAGCCTTGTTTCCTTTACGGTTCCGCCCTCGAAAAACCAGAAGACAGTGCAGGGTACAAAAAAAAAAGAGGAAGCACCCCAGTCAGTAAGGGTTTGTACAGTACGAGAAACAGAAGTGGTCCAAACAATGAATTCATTTATCAATGAATGGTATTATTGGCTGCAAATGTTTTTACAAATATTTGGATACATAAGATATAAACTTTATTCCTTTTGCCAGAGCAGGACAATGACCATTAATGTTGTTTGAGATAAATTAACTCATAGGTTTTAGAAGCAAGTTGCATTACTACTACTAGGAAGCATCAAGGTCAAGCCAAAAGGTGGACAACTGCTAACTGCAAGTCCAGAGGACTGCAGTTTTTGTCCTATTTCCTCTCTGAGCATCCGGTATATACAGTACCAAGGAACGTCCTAAATAATACTCTTCTTACTTAGGCCTAGATGCTATATATTCCAAGCGGCAACTTCAGCAAATCATTTTGCATTACTCCCTTCCCCCAATAAATGTTAACACATTTTGGCTAATTCTATATGAAAAATCTAGGGGGTTATTTGAAATAACTACTTCAGAGTTTTTAGTATACAAGGTAAAGAGCGCATTTCCAGAAGCAGGGCACCTTCAATGGAGCTTTGGCCTTTCACCGAAATTCCAGTGACAGTTGCGTTGGCCGCTGCTTCGAGTATCTCTTCATCCTATATAGTATACCCGAAAAAGGGGTTCTGCACTTTTTGTTCAATGATCAAAGCTGCCTCTGAGTATATAGAATATGGTCCTTTGTCTCTTACCTCGAGGGGGCAAGTAGAGGCCACTGTTGCATGGTAGCCCACCGCACGTCTCTCCAAGTTTATCGTATCTTTAGCACCCCGCAAATGCTAGTGCTTCATGTCATATGTGTACAAGTTATACCAGAAATCATTCTGCCAAAAAATAAGTAGACAAAAACAAGGACTAACGCATTATATGTGTTGTTTAACTTAGGACAGCATCACAAATTGACAGTAGATCTGAATAGAGCACAATAACAAGTAATACGATATATACGATAGATTCTGCTTTTGTTTTGCCCAAATATCTAACTGAGGAAAAAAAATGCTTACTTAAAAAAAAAAATATTTAAAAAAATACAGTTTTCATGGCAGAGTTAAAATGCAATTTATTTAGAAAATTAGTAGCCATTTTAAAATTATTAAATGTTTTACCAGGAAGTAATACATTGAGAGTTACCTCCCGTTTTCACGTATGTCCTGGGCACAGAGTTATGATGACAAATAATATATGGTTACAAATACATAGTTACATAAGTGAACAGGGTTATACATTATATACACCATATACAGGAATTACTGCAGATGTATTGTATTGTATTGTATGTCTTTATTTATATAGCGCCATAAATGTACATAGCGCTTCACAGCAGTAATACATGTGGTAATCAAATAAATAACAGATAATATAAATAACAGATCATGGGAATAAGTGCTTTAGACATAAAAGTAAAATTAAGGAAGAGGACTCATGACAATTACCTGTGCAATTAGAAGAATAACAAAATACATGAAAAGTATACTATTAGTAAATAGTTGTCTATAAGGCAACAAACAACTACATTCAACCTAATGAACACAAACAGCTGCTATATGCTCGATTTTGTCCTACGTGCTCTGCACTACAGTATTTAATAAAAAGCCAAAAGCAGGAAATTGTCTGCAAAAATCTGTCCCTTGAACACGGCTTTTTTTTTTTTTTTGCTGCTTTTAATCTGGCCAAGTTGAGCAAACCTCACACGTTCCTCTCTTACCCATTAGAAAGCGGTAAAAGGATTTTTCACAAAAAAAAACGTGTTTGGTCACCATGGAAGTGTTTATTCTGCTGTGTGAGATTTGTAGCTTTGTTTGTACGTTGTTCTTTTGAGGGGACTACCAAGGAAGGTCTTGGAAATGTACATTATATAGAGAAAAAAAAGGAACCACTCCTTGGTTTAAAGGAATGACAGGCAGCCAACACGCTATGCAGCAAAGGTTTGCATCCCTCTGTCTATTCATGAAATGCATGTTTGGGCCAGGTTCCCAGTGGCTGCTGCGGCGCGCACTACGGCGTACGCGCCGCACACAACGCACAGCCCTGTATGGGGCAGGCCCCAGTTGGCGTGTGTGCGTGCACAATCTGCGATGCGCGACGGCCTTAGTCAAAAGATAAGATTTTGGGCGCGGCGGCCAAGCATTGGCCACGTCACGGCGGCAGTTCAGCCAATGAGGGCGAATCAGTCGCGTGACGTCTTGGCCGCGCTCCCACCAGGCCCACCCTCTCGGATCTCCTGCTCTGCTCTGAAAGCACCGCCACAGACGCCTCAAACAGGAGCATGCGCCGCCATGTGTTCCGACGTGCGTGCAGCCCTGATCACTGGTTCCGTAGCCTAAGATGGAATAGTTTGAATCCTAGCACTGCCGGAGGGGTTGTTGTTCTCAGGGAGCTGTCGATATGATTAGAATGGAAGAGGAAGACGACTTCTTCCATTCGCGACTCCAGTAGTGGGTTATCCCCATGTCATTGCTACTGTACACAAGAGATTAAATGGTTGCGGTACGGGAAGTTCAGTGTGGCGCTCAGATGATGCGATCCTTCTGCCGCCATAAATATTAAGATGACCGTTTTTGTTAATGGGGACAACTAGCATTTGAACTGGAGGTGTCTTGGTGGTTGTGCCGCAGGAGGCACCCACTAATCAGGTGTTAAGAAAACAAATGTTTTGCGGGTAGCAAAGGGGTAAATCTCTGCTTGCTTTGTCCCTATTCAATTTGTTGTAGGTTCCATGGGATAGTTTAACCCCTTAAGTGCTGGGTGGAGGGCGGCACTGCACAGCCACTCCTCTCACACCCCCCCTCCCACCCATCTCCACGCAGGGATTACATGATCCGTATGTCAGAGCAGTGATGGGAACATTGGGGGGAGAGATCAGATTCAGATTGGGATCTACCCTAGAAAACGAGCTAAAAGCCACGACTTGCAGCGTTACATGATAAGGGCCTCAGGGTGCCCTCCCTCACGACGTACGTTGTGCCGCAATATTGCACTCGAGTTGTTAAGATTCTGATTATCTTTCCTATTGGAGAATGGTATTGGTTGATTTGTATAACTCCCTGCATCCTAATTTCTGCTCTGTGAACAGCTGTGTACATGGTGGCTAATGTAGAAATTAAAGTATACCTACATATATAACTGTCACGAACGGCACCCCTCTGAGCATGTGACTTGTGTATGTGGCAAGGGTTAATACACACAGCTATCCAGCTGACTCTCTTATCTTGCTGCTGGGGTCCCTAAAATAAATTGTATCTCCTCGTAAACAGTCATAATATAATCTTAAACTCGCTGCCACCACCAAAAATAGTTTCACGTTTTATTTGGAGTCTTTTGGTCCATGTTAATTAAGAAAAAAAATCTGATTAAGACACAAAAAAAAACCAATTGTAGCAAAATATGTAAATATTTCCGAAAATGCAGTTACAATTAGAGACCAAAATTATTTATAAAATGTGTTACCAGGAAGTAATACATTGAGGGTTTCCTCTCGTTTTCAAGTATGTCCTGGGCACAGAGTTATTATGACAAATACATGCTTACAAATACATAGTTACAATGAGTGAAACGGGCTATACAGTACATTATATACAAGACATTGCATTGCAATAAGAGAGAGTATATACTATACAGGCATACCCCGCATTAACGTACGCAATGGGACCGGAGCATGTATGTAAAGCGAAAATGTACTTAAAGTGAAGCACTACCTTTTCCCACTTATCAATGCATGTACTGTACTGCAATCGTCATATACGTGCATAACTGATGTAAATAACGCATTTGTAACAGGCTCTATAGTCTCCCTGCTTGCGCACAGCTTAAGTACAGGTAGGGAGCCGGTATTGCTGTTCAGGACGTGCTGACAGGCACATGCGTGAGCTGCCGTTTGCCTATTGGGCGATATGTACTTACTCGCGAGTGTACTTAAAGTGAGTGTACTTAAAGCGGGGTATGCCTGTACTGTAGGCGTATGTAACAGTTACAGACCCCCAGATTAAAATGTGAGACAGCTTTAGTTTTGAAAGATCTTAGACTGGAGGTGGCAGTGAGAGTCTCCGGTAGATTGTTCCAGTTTTGGGATGCATGGTAAGTGGAGGAGCGGCCGGATACTTTGCTGAACCGTGGGACCATGAACCGTCTTTTGGAGTCAGATCTCAGATGATAAGTGCCTCATGTGGTAGGGATGAGGAGCTTGTTTAGATAGGAGGGTAGCTTGCCCAGAAATTATTTGAAGGCAAGACAGGAAAGATGAACTTTGCGCGTAGACCCGAGTGATGACCAATCTAGTTCTTTGAGCATTTCACAGTGATGTGTGTTGTAGTTGCGTTGGAGGACAAAGCGGCATATTGAGTTGTAGAAGGTATCAAGTTTGCCAAGGTGAGTTTGGGGTGCTGTGCCATATACTATGATTCCATAGTCTATAATTGGCATCAGCATCTGCTGTGCAATGCATTCTGACCAGCAGACTTAGGGAAGATTTGTTCCTATATAGTACACCTAGTTTAGCGTATGTTTTGGATGTCAGGGTATCAATGTGCAAACCAAATGTTAAATGGAAGTGAAACCATATGCCCATATTTTTTAAACTAGTAACAGGGGCTCCTTCATTGGAAGCTTTATAAATGTAGCCTTGCTCCAAAATTCCATTGTTACAGTCTTGTTAGTGTTTAGAAACAGTTTGTTTTGGGAAATCCAATTTTTAAGTCTCAAAAAGTCAGATTGAAGTACGTGTCCAAGGTCAGAGAGGTTAGGGCTGTGTGCATATAAGATTACGTCATCCGCATACATTTGAATTGAGGCTTCCTTACAATATGTGGGAAGATCATTTATGAACACTGAGAAGAGATGGGGACCAAGAACAGAGTCTTAAGAGACACCGCAGGTGATAACCAAGGGGTTGGAGTTGGTGCCCGAGATAGACACATGTTGGGATCTACCTGATACGTAGGAATGAAACCAGTTTAAAGCATGCTTCCCTATTCCAGAGCACTGGAGTTTGTTAAGCAAGATAACATGATCAACAGTATCAAAAGCCTTTGCAAAATCTAGGAATACTGCACCAGTGAGTTGTCCCCGTTCCATTCCACACTGGATTTCATTGCAAACTTTTAGCAGGGTAGTTACGGTGGAGTGTTTGGGGCAAAAGCCAGATTGGAATTGGCTAGGGAAATTTGTCTTGTTATAGTAATCGCTTAATTAAGAGTGAACACATTTTTTCCATGATACTTGGATAGTATTGGGAGAACAGAGTTTGCCTGTAGTTTGAGACAGTGGTCTCAAAGTAATAGTACTTATTAAAGTTTAGATTTAATATACAAAAGTAGTACAGTGCTTAGTTACAGAAAATAATGTTACAAGAAACATACAGTATATTATGCAGACAGTTTCATAAAAATGGGGTAAAATAAACAGAAATCCCTAACATACAGTACATTAGCACATACAGTATTAGGCTTCTTGAGTTGGAAATATGAGCATTCACGTGTCATAACGTCAACACCCTCTTTGTTGAATTCTAAATTCCTTTCTCATAATGCATGTTTTTGATTGTAAAACCCCCCATATTGGAAACTGAATAAGCCCTCCTTCGGGGGGTGTGTCCTTAACACCCCCTCACTCTTCTACTGACATTTTTAAGGCGTGGGGAGAGAAACTATTTATTTTTCATTAAACAATGCCTGAGCATAAAAATAACCCATAACTTTCTTTTTATCACCCTTAGATTGACGTCACCTTTACATTAGTATAATTAAAATACACCTTTGGAAACCCATCTCAATAGGAGTAACGTTAATCTTTGAAGGTGAAATATTTATCTGCTATGTAACATAGACCAGCCGGTCATATTTAATCATCTGGGCTCCCTTGTCAGAAATACATCTTTCACATCCTCGTGAATTCTATTAAATTCCAAATATCTCATATATAGTAAACTTGTACACAGATGTGGAATGTCTTCCTGGTCACACCCTCTTCTTTTACCCAGATTACTGAGGAATTTATTTTTAGGCACATACAAATCTTCTTTTTATTTTTACTATCTGCAAATCTATGGTTTTAATCACCTCACCATCCCAGACCAGGTTTGCTCTTGGATGACCCCACTATTAGAAAAACACAACAAATAGGTGGGGTCATTCTGAGCTGACAGCAATAAAACAAACCCATGTATTTTTCAGATGTAACTTAAAACTTAAATTAACCTTCTGTGTGCTGAAATGATAAGAATAATGAGTATAGATAAGGCCTATCGTCACAATCGTTATGGTGTTTAATTTGCACAAATCACCCCTTGGAAAAAGGAGTGACTCACTCCACGTTTTCCTTTCTGCTTTGCGTGCACAGCTCCGCGCTTCCGAAAGTCACAGAAAGGACGCAGCTTTGGAGAGCTCATGCTAACAAACTGGCCTCCTGATAGTGCTGCACTTTGAAATCACATATTAGTTTATGCCTTGGAAAATTGTTTAGCTGAGTTAACACACCTACGCAGATGGACAGGGAAATGGGACTGAGCTAGATTTTTTTTTAGTTTACCTGGTGTTGTTCTCAAATGAAAAAATACAAAGATCTTCAAGGGCTCGGCGGTTACCCATTGTGATTGGCTCAGAGCGGGGTCAAAGTCATGCCTTGCTACAGTGTGTCCCTTTTTGTTTTTAGACACAGGATTAATACGACAGGCCTTCGTGGGCCTCCAGGTGTTCCCCGCGCGTGTCCGTGGGCCCCAACAGGTGGTCTACATTTCAATAAATACACCTCCCCCCCACCAAACACATACAGTACAGTAATTTGCAAAATAACTCAAGAACGGGCGCGCCAATCCATACTAGTGCTTCATGAATCTACCCTTTTCTCTCCTTTCCAGCAAAAGCCATATTTCACCCCGCCAAGGAAGGCAAAAAGTTATGTCCTTTTTCATCTTGCATTGCAGCAAATGTGGTGAAGAACGCATGCAAACGAGATGTCAAACCGCACAACTCCTACCGTATGCATAAATAATTCTTCAGAAATATGGCCAGAACGCTAGATGTCGATTGCGTCAAATAACATGATGTTTTCCGTCAATTTTGCATTGGCAGTATCGGAATTGAATGAAAAGACCTCACTGCTCATAGTCAAAAATGCCTCGAAGCATCTGGCACATGGTACTTGAATCACTGGGTACATAGCTCCCGCCGTTTGTCCGCTGGGAGTTGTCTTCTCTGCTCGTGTCATGTTCTGCATTAAATGCAGTTGTATACCTTACAGCAAGGTATTGGCAGGCAGAGATTACAATACTTTAACTGCACAGTTAATGAGCTGAGCATTTAAGATACGCATTGAAGGATTGAATGAAAGGTCTTCATATTGATATTTAAGGTCCCTACAGGTTTCAGCCTCTGTTCTTTATTCTCTTGTTAAATTTCTCACAGGTGAATCACAAACAGCCACAATGTGTTTTCTTTGGTTCCCAGCCTTAGTTTGTTGGATTGTTGCAGGTCGTAATTCCTTTTATTGAAGCCTCACCAAACTTCTTTATAGATGAGTTACTGTACTGAAGAGCTTCTAAGATCTTAGTAGGCTACTATAAGGATGTATAATTCCAAGGTGCGGGGAAACAGCCTCAGGCGAGGAGACTCCTGCTTGTGCAGCCAACACAACACAGACAAACACATTCTTCAAAGTGCAGGTCTCCTCTAAGACAGAGATCCAAAGTAAAGCTCTACTCACAAGTACATAATGAAGTTCTCCATTGAATGCGGCAGCCAAGAACCGAGGAGGGACACCGTTTCAGGTCCCATATGGACCTTTCGTCATTAGAGGGGACCTGTGCTTTGAAGAAATGGTTTTACTATAAGGCTGTACCATAAACAATACTTTTAAAACAGAATAAGTAGGACCAGCTGAAAAAATAGGAAAGAATGACATACAGTATGCAAAATGCAGGTGTGCGCAGAATAAGGACGAGGCAGAAAAAGCTGCTGTTTGTTACTATGTCTCCTTAGAATCGGTTAATAAACTGTATGTCTTTTGTACTTTTCGTTACATTGCAGCTGTGGACAATTCTTATTTTTGTTACTATAAAAAATACTTTTAAGATACAGTACTCTGTGGGGGAAAAAAGCAAACGGTAATCGGTAATAAGCAAAGAAACAGCGCAAGTGGAAGTGTCCTTCGGACGGCACATTCTTACTACACAACTTCTAATATTATTATCTTTTATTGGTGTGGCGCCAACACTTTCCACATCGCAGTACAATGTGGGAGGGAAGACAAAAAGATGGTATGATAAGAGTGCATAATGTACGTTAAAGTACTGTAAATGCAAGTATAAGTATCCGTCGTCCCAATTTAGCATAGGTTGAATTGGTGGATGTCTGTCCTTTTTCAACCTCATCTACTATATAACTACTATATAACTACTATGTCATTATGTAATTACAGTATATGCAACATTACTATATAACAATGTAACTATTATGTAACTATATGTAACTACTGTATAACTATATACAACATTACTATGCAACTACTATGTAACATCACTATGTAACCACAAACTGAGTGTAAGAGGACGTGCGCAGAGGTATGCAATGGAGACTTTTTTAAGGTGAAATTAAATAAGGCTTTTATTGCGCCTGTTTCTTTAACACAAGAAAATCATCCAAACATATGCAAATAAGGGGTCAAACAAAGCTTTTGTTCCACTTGGGAGTATTTCTAGTGAAACCTATGCAGTCCACAACTCCCTTTAGATTAGCATGTCTCCCAGTCCCAAACATATATTTTGATATGCACAAAAAGTCTTAGAAAGGAAAGTCTTATCTGTTTCTTGTAGGGGAAGGCTTCTTTGTTCTTCTGGTGTCCACACCTTTGGACGATAAGGCAATGTGAGGATCCAGGTTTAGAAGTACTTTCCCCTGTGTCTTGCTGGCAGCCTCTTCTGGTAGGCTCTGTCCCTGTCCCTATGGTCAGTCCCACAACTTGTGAGACTCAGGAACAATCTCACTTCCTGTCTCAAAGGCAGGCTTTTCTAACAAACCTAATCAGCCAGGTGGTGTTGGTTAATTGACTACCAGCAGTTAACCACCACACTGCTGGATTAGAGGCACATATCCTGAACAGGGATAAATACCCTGTTACACTGAGACAATAGGAACGAGGTATCTGCCCCAAGAAGCTTGCAATCTTTCTTTCTTTTGAAGACAAAATGCCAACTGAGCAAAGAAAGTGTGCAGAATAAGAGAGGGGACTAGCATGGTAATGTCACGGTCTTTGGCGTTGCTGAACCCTTAACTAGTCGCTTTGCCTTCCTGTGTCTCGGTACCATAACATTTAGATTGTAAACTCCCCCTCACTTTGTAAGAAAAAGTACAGCTGCAGCCACCGGTATTCGACCAAATCACCTTCCAAATTCACGGCCAATTCGACGAAAACCTAGCGAGATTGTCTGCAGCAGACTAATGACCCATCGGATTAACACAGCGGGATCCCTGTGTTTAAATGGCTTGCGCTGTGTGAATCCTACCGGGGTCCACCTGTCTGTAAGAGATGCGCAGTAAGAGAGAGACAGAATCAGACACTCTAGCCGTGCACCGCTAACAGACGATCGTGGGGGTTTAATTTTATTTTAATATTACAGTATTGTAGAAGGGGGTCTCCAGAGCTAAACCACATTGATTTCAGGTCCGGGGACCCCCTGCTTCCCGAGTTACAGGCCCCGTCATGAGGTGACGGATCTCTCTACGTGGTTTAAATCCCTCGATCACGTGGGCCGTGACACGGGAGAATTTAAACATGGCCGCCGCGATACCGTCACCCCATAACGGGGCCTGCAACTTGAGAAGCAGGGGGTCCCCGGACCTGAAATCAATGTGGTTCAGTTCCCGAGACCACCTGCTATAATACTGTAATATTAAAATTAAAAAAATTCCTGCGATCGCCTGTTAGAGGTGCGCAGGTAGAGCGACTGATTCAGTCTCTCTCTTACTGCGCGTCTCTTACAGACAGGTTAAACTGGTAGGCTTTACACAGCGCGAGTCCCATTCAAACACAGTGATCCCCGCTGTGTTAATCCCGATGGGCCATTAAGTCTGCTGCGGCCCATCTCGCTGGGTTTCTAAGGGGAATCTCAAAGTTTTTCCCGAGATACGGTCGAATACCGGTGGCTGCATTTGTATTACTACTGAAGAATGTCACTAAATGAAAAGCTTAAAACAAATAATAAGTACTGCACCTTCTGATAACACAACACAATTAAGCTCACAGTCTGCTGTTTTCTTTCTACTGGAGGTCATTGCATTGTCCCGGTAATGCTACAGGATGACCTAACCCTGCAGAAGAGACACAGCCATCTCACCCGGACCTCCCCGTGCTACCACAGTGCATGTGTTGTAATTCAATTATGCTACAGTATCATCATAACCCTTCTGTTAGCATTGCTCCGTGAGCATTATACCACTTCCACACCTTGGGAATTATTCCGTACTATGTGACTACAGTTGCTTCAGTTTAATTACCTTATAATTGGATTGTCATTGCTTTGCTCCGGTAATAGTGCTCTCAGCAAAAGCAATCCTCTGTGTTGGGTAATTGTGCCTAAGCAAACACAAGACTGTGTTTCAGAAACTGACATTTTCTTCCCACAGAGAAATACATTGTGCAATACGTTGAATATTTTTAGCAGCAATAAAACTTGGTTTAGCTGACAGATGACTTAGTTGCTATAAAAAATAAATAAAAAATAAAGGCTTCTGGCTGAAGTGTTAAGAACCCCTATTATAGGCAGATGCCTCGACCTTGATCCACGAAGTTCGAAACAAAGCTGTGGCTGGCTGTCCCCCTTGCTAATAAGAACACATCTCATTTTATGTTTTTAAAAAAAAGATTTCTCAATGAACCAATTTGAGGCTGGAACTTTTTGAATAATTTTTCTTAATGACGCAGGGATGAGCTCAGGAGAGTTTGATCAAATCCAGCTAAAGAGGCAAAGATGTTCAGGCAGAATAAGCATCCAGCTGGGAATCCTGCTATTTGGAGACTTGCTATATATACACACACAGAAAAAAAAAAAAAAACAAGGCAAAAAATCTTTAATAAAAATGGTTCTTGTGAAGTCCAAGATCTCCAGGGGAAGTAAAGCAATAGAAAGTAAAACCATGAATAAAAGTAACAGTCCCTACTACTAAAATGTACTGTTAGTTTTAGCAGCAAAATATTGGAGACTGGATAAGGGGCATGTTTCTTATGTTTATTTGAATCGTACACAGAAATAATTATACATCTCTGCCAGATATGTAAACTGTTATGCCGCCCTTATCTACATCTATAAGTCTCAAATAATGTTTGTGTGTGTATGTCTGCTGGACAGCTCATTGGCCTGCGGGCCAGGCAGGGAGGAGAGACACACACGCACACTCTCCTCACACCGTGACCACGTGCGCCTCTGACCAACACCACACACACACACACACACACACACACACACGCACATGCACACAAACCATCCCCTCCCGGTGCCCATCACTTTCCCCCGGCAGCTCAACTTACACACACACACACCCCCTCCCCCCCCTCCCTCTCCCGGTGCCCGTCATAATTCGGCACGGTGGGTCCCTTACCCGGAGTCCCGTGTCCGGTTGGGCCTGCACGGTTGATGCCGGCACGTAGGGGGTGTGGGGCGATCACCGTGCGCTTGCTGGTTGCGAGCCGCCCACCGTCCTCATCCAAGTGGCGATGCCTGGGGGCGAGTGTGATCACTAGGAGCCGTTGGTGTGGCTGCTGTCGGCGGGCGGTTGATCCCCTCCCGCTCGACGGTTGGGGGGGCGCGCGTTGCCCGCGCAGTGCCGCCTCCATCACAGCAGGTGGTCGGTGGTGGTTTGACACCAGGGAGAGTGTGCTCGGCCGGGAGCGCGTTGGCTGGCGGTTGGTCCCCACCCGCTCGGCGTGTGGGGGCTCCGGCCGTAACAGGGGGGGCGGGTGCGCAGGTTCCCCGCGCGGTGCTGCCACCAGCACAGCAGTGTGTTTGGGGTGGGTGGCGCCGGGGGAGAGTATGCTCGCGCTGGGGCGGGCGCGTGTCTCCTGCGCGGCGCCATTTCTCGCCACTGCAAAAATTTGTGAGCCATGAAGTGTGTGAGTGGGGGAGATTGTCCGGCCCATCCTGCCACTCTTGCCCCCCGCCAACTTCCCGAACCCACCTCCTGCCCCAGCCAGATGCCATGGGGATATCAGTGCCAGGAGGGGAACCATCTGCCACCAGGAACCACCACCCGGTCAAGGTAAGTCACCCACCGTCTCCCACCCACACACTGTCACCCAGTTACCCACCCACTGTCACCCAGTCAAAGTCAACCACCCACCCACACACCCAGTCAGTCACCCATCCACCCACACACCCACTCAGTCACCCATCCACCCACACACCCACTCAGTCACCCATCCACCCACACACCCACTCAGTCACCCATCCACACACCCATCCACCCACACACCCACTCACTCACCCATACACCCACACACTCAGTCAACTCAGTCACCCACCTAGCTGTCAAGGGGGGGGAAGCCGAACCCTGTCGCCCGCCCACCAAAATTACATCCCGGGCAATGCCGGGTATATCAGCTAGTTCATTAAAAAAATTAAAACACCTTTGTTTGACCGGTACAGTTTTTATTTGAGGAAAATGCTGCACTGTATGATTATCTCTTCGTCGCTTGAGTTTATTGAAAACTGTAAATTTGTGTATCGTGCTGTGTCTGCCGGCTCTGGCCGGAGTAAATATCCTTTATTGAACTTCTATTGTGCTGCCTGATGCCTTGTTCCCAGTGAACTGTCCAGCTCTCCCATCACAGGTCGTATGACAGGTTTTGTGGCATTTGCAAATCCCTGGACATTGTCCACAAATGTTTGACAGGTATCACGGAAGACCAGGTTTATCAACACATTTATACTGGGATTGAGCAAAACAATGAGGTAAAATGAATTGTAATTTATTTCAGGAAAAGACAAACACAGAATGTAACACAATTTACACTAAAAATACACTTACCTTGGAAATCTGGGGTAACACAAACTACCTTTCCTAGTTGTAGGGGTGTATGACCAAGCTTACCCTAGTAACTGTTGCAAAACAAACAGCAAAATAATCCAAGCAGATTTTCCTTCAAGTAGCCTCTTCCTGCTGGAGACTTGTAACTGGACACTTAGCCTCTGAGAATCTTAGATGACTTACTCAGAGCTTGGAATTCTTGGAACACACATTGAATCACACTTCTAGGATGGTGACTAGCTGTCTTATACACTTTGGGACAGGCAGTCCCAAAGCTTGTCCACCTACCCCCAGCATGTGAATTTCGCCATCTTGCTCACTTACTATTCTAAGCCCCTGCAGGCTCAATGCCGAAAGTCTGGGGAAGGTGACAATTGGTCAGGATAGCTTGCCTTCTTCCCAGGATGCTAGCACTTAGCTTAGCTATCTTTTCCATCTGGCTGCTCACACCTATGGCACAAGTGTTACTTTGATCTATGGGACTTCCAGGAGACGACCTGGCACCAAAACCTGGGGTGGCCAGGAGTTCTCCTTTGATCCCGAGATGAAAATACCCTGCCTTATGTTACATGTATAAAGTAAAACATATTTTCTTAAAACACTGCTGCTTAATAAAATATACTTCTATACGCGCTTCTGTTAAAATATGTTACAGCCTTTTGGTATATTGAGATGTGAGGTGTAAGCTAACCTGCTTCCTTTACACTAGCCTGTATCCCTTACAAACTGCAAGGCAACACATGCACAATACACAGGTCCAAGAGCTAACACACTAAGGGCCTCATGCAGTAAGCCCCGATACAAAATTTTCGGCACGAATTGCGAAAATGTTTTTTTTGGGCGATTTGCCCTCGCAGTATTCAGTAAGGGCCGAATCCTTCCGATCCCTGCTGAAGCACTGCGAAAGCAAAGCTGCCGATGAGCTGTGGCGATACAGCCTGGCTCCCGATAAGGCTCCCGATAAGCCTTTGGTGCCGATAGATGTTTGCAGCTGAGAGAGACAAGCCGCTCTCTCAGCGCAAACTTCGGCACCAAAAAAAGTATTTAAAAACAACTTTTATTCATAGTGTACATGTGCAGGGGGTCTTCGGAGCTGAACCGCGTTGGTTTGAGGTCCGGGGACCCCCTGCCCCCCGAGATATAGGCCCCTTTATGAGGTGCCGGTATCCCTCGGCGTTTAAAGGTCCCGATCACGTGACCGCGACCTGTAAACAAACCAGAGGGATACCGGCACCCCATAAAGGGTGTATCTCGGGGGGCAGGGGGTCCCCGGACCTCAAACCAACGCTGTTCTGCTCCGGAGACCCTCTGCACATGTACAGTATAAATAAAACACACACACATCAATAAAGACTCGTTCCTTACCTTGGCGGCTATGTGCAACGGTAATGAAGCAGCATGAATGTCTTTTTAATTATACTGTACAGTGAGCAGGGGGTCCCCTGAGCTGAACCGCATTGCTTTGTGGAGCAGGGACCCCCTGCTTCCCGAGTTACAGGCCCCGGTATGTGTCATCGGGTGGCAGTGTCGCCGCCATGTTTATAGCGTCCCCGCAATAAACATGGCGTCCACACTGTAACCGATGGCCCAAACCGGGGCCTGTAACTCGGGAGGCAGGGGGTCTCTGAGCCACAAATAAATGCGCTTCAGCTCAGGGGGCCTCCTGCTTCCGCACAATATTATTAAAATACATTAATGCTGCTTCATTACCATAGCGGATAGCCGCTAAGGCAATGAAGGGGTTAACGCATAGTAGCATGTTTATTGGGGACAAATGCCCCCAATAAACATAGCATCAATACACAACATACAGTATAGTAATGGGCAGAATGACTATTATCCACAAATGGATAATAGTGCAGTTGTCCATTTACAATACATACACAACAATAAAGACTTTAAATACATATAGCACTCACCCATGTCCCACTGCCACGATGAAGGCCATCCTCATCTTCATCCTGCCCATGCCCCATCCGCTTCTGCAAAACAAACACAAGAATTACAACATCCAAATTAATGTCCCCTAACCCCTTAATCACCATAGCGGTTATTAACCGCTACAGTTATTAAGGGGTTAAGCCACCATCACCCACATACCCTCCCCCACAAAGCCCCCCAACCACCCTCACCCAATACCCACAGGGGAGTCCTACCAAATACCCTTGGGCCTAATACCCCCTCCCCCAGCACATACAGTACAATAATGTGCCAAATAACTATTATCCACATAGGGATAATACATTATTTGGCCATTATTAAACACATTCAATAACGTTAAAATGTAAAGAAACTTGTACTAACCTCATCAATAAGAAGTCTCCGTCGCCAGCATCATCCTTGGGGTCCGTTGCCAACATTAGAAATAGCCACAACATTTCAATATCATTAACATAACACTGAACCCCTTAATCACCTTATCGGGTACTAACCTGAAAGGTAATTAAGGGGTGAAGCCATCCTGCAATGCCTACAACAGTTATGCATAACATCCTCAGTGAAATAAAAACCAATTGCCTAACCAAATTCCATTTAATCATTCAATCTGTAGGCTCACATGCCTCATAAAACATTGCATTTACAGTGTATACATGTAGCATAACATGTAAACTGCATGTACACGCTGCAAATCAATGTTAACAATACAATAATGCCACTCAAATCGCCATACATCACAAGAAGTATATTATTTAATACAATAAACTCACCATCAATGAATTACCACACATCAATTACATCCCTAAACAATTAAAATACCATCCATACCAATTACACAATGAACTAAAGCTATCCTAACAGAGAACAACTTCAAAACATAGTCAAAAGTACACCAACAATTACAATATAATAAAGCAAGGCTTTCCATATCCTACTGTACGGCCTGGAAGCCCAAAACTTACATCTGTCTAAAAATAAAATACATTTAGCACACATCAATGCATAGCCACAATGATTAACAATACAGAATTAGAAGCTTTAACAACACTATCATTTCTTACCCTGTATATATATATCTGTACACATACATACAGACATACATACAGTGGGAAGAAATGATATGCATTGTAAAAAATGAAAACATGAAAAAGCAACACAAAAAACAGTTACATTAAGTACATTTCTTTATTTAACTTACCATTACTTGCCCCCACCGACTCCCGTTGATCAGCTTACTCACGAACCAATCCACGACACCATCCACGACACCATCCACGACACCATCCAGGAACAAATCCATGACACAATCCAGGAACAAATCCACGAACCAAACCAGGAACCAATCCAAGAACAAGTGCAGGAACCAATCCAGGAAGCAAGCCACGAAGAAATCCAAGAAACAATCCACGACACGATCCAGGAACAGGAACCCATAAAAGAAAAAAAAACATAACAAATTAAACATTAAAATAATAAAACATGACAATCAAGGGTTGTACTAGTTTTATTCTTAGTGAATCTGTATTACAATACCTTGTTCCGGGGTCTTCTTGACGTCCGGTGCCACGCCCTGGTCTTCAATTTTCAGGAGGAGGTCCGTCCTCCTCGGCATCTGCCTTCAAAATGAGACGACATAGGCTTTTATAGGCCTATGACGTCACATTTGTCGTCATATGGTTCCCACGGCCCTGATTGGGCCGTGAAAACCATGTGTTTTGGCCGATGTAAAAAAATTAATGATGTCACTTAAAGGCAATGCCAGCACAGCCAATCAGAATGGCTTTGCTGCTATTGCCTTTAAGAAAACGTCATGAAATGACACATGGCCGGACTCACATGGTACTTGAACCAATCAGAGTAGGGATGGAGTTCCCACGCTCTGATTGGCTGGCTTACCATGTGAGTCCGGCCATGTGTCATTTCATGACGTTTTCTTAAAGGCAATAGCAGCAAAGCCATTCTGATTGGCTGTGCTGGCATTGCCTTTAAGTGACGTCATCAATTTTTTTACATCGGCCAAAACACATGGTTTTCACGGCCCAATCAGGGCCGTGGGAACCATATGACGACAAATGTGACGTCATAGGCCTATAAAAGCCTATGTCGTCTCATTTTGAAGGCAGATGCCGAGGAGGACGGACCTCCTCCTGAAAATTGAAGACCAGGGCGTGGCACCGGACGTCAAGAAGACCCCGGAACAAGGTATTGTAATACAGATTCACTAAGAATAAAACTAGTACAACCCTTGATTGTCATGTTTTATTATTTTAATGTTTAATTTGTTATGTTTTTTTTTCTTTTATGGGTTCCTGTTCCTGGATCGTGTCGTGGATTGTTTCTTGGATTTCTTCGTGGCTTGCTTCCTGGATTGGTTCCTGCACTTGTTCTTGGATTGGTTCCTGGTTTGGTTCGTGGATTTGTTCCTGGATTGTGTCGTGGATTTGTTCCTGGATGGTGTCGTGGATGGTGTCGTGGATGGTGTCGTGGATTGGTTCGTGAGTAAGCTGATCAACGGGAGTCGGTGGGGGCAAGTAATGGTAAGTTAAATAAAGAAATGTACTTAATGTAACTGTTTTTTGTGTTGCTTTTTCATGTTTTCATTTTTTACAATGCATATCATTTCTTCCCACTGTATGTATGTCTGTATGTATGTGTACAGATATATATATACAGGGTAAGAAATGATAGTGTTGTTAAAGCTTCTAATTCTGTATTGTTAATCATTGTGGCTATGCATTGATGTGTGCTAAATGTATTTTATTTTTAGACAGATGTAAGTTTTGGGCTTCCAGGCCGTACAGTAGGATATGGAAAGCCTTGCTTTATTATATTGTAATTGTTGGTGTACTTTTGACTATGTTTTGAAGTTGTTCTCTGTTAGGATAGCTTTAGTTCATTGTGTAATTGGTATGGATGGTATTTTAATTGTTTAGGGATGTAATTGATGTGTGGTAATTCATTGATGGTGAGTTTATTGTATTAAATAATATACTTCTTGTGATGTATGGCGATTTGAGTGGCATTATTGTATTGTTAACATTGATTTGCAGCGTGTACATGCAGTTTACATGTTATGCTACATGTATACACTGTAAATGCAATGTTTTATGAGGCATGTGAGCCTACAGATTGAATGATTAAATGGAATTTGGTTAGGCAATTGGTTTTTATTTCACTGAGGATGTTATGCATAACTGTTGTAGGCATTGCAGGATGGCTTCACCCCTTAATTACCTTTCAGGTTAGTACCCGATAAGGTGATTAAGGGGTTCAGTGTTATGTTAATGATATTGAAATGTTGTGGCTATTTCTAATGTTGGCAACGGACCCCAAGGATGATGCTGGCGACGGAGACTTCTTATTGATGAGGTTAGTACAAGTTTCTTTACATTTTAACGTTATTGAATGTGTTTAATAATGGCCAAATAATGTATTATCCCTATGTGGATAATAGTTATTTGGCACATTATTGTACTGTATGTGCTGGGGGAGGGGGTATTAGGCCCAAGGGTATTTGGTAGGACTCCCCTGTGGGTATTGGGTGAGGGTGGTTGGGGGGCTTTGTGGGGGAGGGTATGTGGGTGATGGTGGCTTAACCCCTTAATAACTGTAGCGGTTAATAACCGCTATGGTGATTAAGGGGTTAGGGGACATTAATTTGGATGTTGTAATTCTTGTGTTTGTTTTGCAGAAGCGGATGGGGCATGGGCAGGATGAAGATGAGGATGGCCTTCATCGTGGCAGTGGGACATGGGTGAGTGCTATATGTATTTAAAGTCTTTATTGTTGTGTATGTATTGTAAATGGACAACTGCACTATTATCCATTTGTGGATAATAGTCATTCTGCCCATTACTATACTGTATGTTAGGGGGGTATAGGTGTTGTTGGGTATATATATATATATATATATATATATATATATATATATATATAATTATTTAATTATTTATTTAATTCGTTATTGTGGGGCTGGGGTGTTTTTTTTATTATTGTGGGTAGTGGGGGTGTGTGAAGGGGGCATTAGCCCCAACGGTGGTTGTTTAGGGCTTGCGGGTGGGTAGCGGGAGGCCTTAACCCCTTCAGGACCGTAGCGGTATTAACCGCTACGGTCGTGAAGGGGTTAAGTGCCCCCGCATCCCCCCCGCAAGTCCTAAACTCACACCCAGGGCCAAATACCCCCCTCACCCATCCCCGCTACCCACAATAACGCTGGCACGGTGGGTTAACCCCTTCATTGCCTTAGCGGTTAGCCGCTAAGGTAATGAAGTGGCTTTTAAATGCCTTTTTCCTGCCTCGGATGCATGCCGGGGGGCTCCGGTGCGGGTATCAGCTCCGGAGACTCCCGGCATCAATCACAGGCAGGAAAAAGGGCTGATTTTTCCTAAGTGTCGCCCTTGCCGATGCTTCTCCTTCAGCAAGTTGCCAACTTTAGTTGGCGGGCTGGATTGGCCATAAAATCTCCAATCTGGCCTGCCGATCAGCACCAAAAAGCTGATCGGGGCTTACTGAATTCAGGCGGGAAAAAAAAGTCCCGATAAGTGGCTTATCGGCAGGCGGGTGGCGAAATTTTTTTTTTCGGAAGAAAAGTTGCCGATAATTCCCACTTATCGGGGCTTACTGAATCAGGAGGGCAAAAAACGGCTATAAAATGCCGAAAAAGCCTTATCGGGGCTTACTGCATGAGGCCCTAAGACTCCAAAACACAGTTCAGTGGCAACCAAGTGGGCTTCACCTTTATTAGTGAGCCTGGTTACCCCCTCACCGTCACAACCGGTATTGAGAAGTTACATCATTTCGTTTAGCCCAGGACAAAAATACAGTTGTATGTAGAAATGGAATATGAGTTTGCTTTGTTACCATGTATTGTTTTAGCCTTTATAACTGGATATCATGATTGTACCAATATATTTGCACAGAGATATGCTGTTTGCTTATTTGTGTGCTTACTTAAAGATGTATTGTTTGAAGCTATGGGCTAAATAAAAGCCATGGTTTATTTTCTCCAAGCAAGGTTTAATTTGTCAATTGCTGTAATGTGAAATAGAAGCAGACAGTGCTACATGTGGTGTTATAGGTCCTTGGTCCAAACTCCCAGCACAGACACAACCGTGTCACTGTAATAACAATGATGTGCAATGATCCTGTTAACTTTCCCAGTAGTGGACTAGCTAATACACTGTAAAACTAAATAGAACTTTTCTTCAGGTTTACAAATACGGACATAAAACTCACTCAGGTGCAACAAACCTGTCTGAAAATACTCAAGAGATGTGTAAAATGCACTAGCTATGGAAGGCCATATTTGAAATGTGCTTTTTTTTTTTAACCACCAAATAGCTCTGTTTGGAGTTGGCATATATAGTAATTGTTACTTCCCGGGCAAACATAGCTGGCTCATATAAGGAGGCTTTATGTTCCTACATGGCATATCCAACACCAAATCAAAGTAATGGATCACAGAAACAGGTCAATGTTTAATTCATCATCATATAAAATGTAGGCAAAGTGTTTAGAAAAAGGACAGGGTAGATGTCTCTGAAGATCTCAGAAGATAACTTGATGGCTCTCTGAGACATATTTTGATGAAACAATTGATTTAAATGGAAAAACTCTGTAAAAGTTTTAACAGTGCCCTGCTCCTAGGAATGTTGGCCAAATGCAATTAGAATGAAATACAGCAGTTGTTTAACAACCAGATATGATTCTAGGCTGTTCATTCAGTTTACACTGGCTGTGTGCTTCATTAATAACCAACCCATTCCCCAAGTACCAACATTTGCAACATTTGGCAAAGAATGACCATGTTATTCTATTGATTTTCTATCTGGACTGAATTAAATCTGTGTTAAAAACAAAGCATCATCCCTGGTTAGGTCCGAGTTACCAAAGACATGCATATATTGTTAGTGGACACTGTGATCAATAATGAAGTTGCAATGTGTTTAAGCTGAAAAAAATAGATACAAAAAAATAACAACCTGTTTTATGTTCAGTGCTGATGTCTGGCGAGATTATATAAGCTCTTGACAGTATAGTTTGCGGAAAAGTAATAGACTGAAAGCTCACTTTAAGAGTATACATCTACATACAGATTGTATTTTATACCCAGTGCCTAATTGAAGGATTTTGTACGTACGTACTTTACAGCTGCGCAGCTACATTTGTCATCGAGGATAATACCACTACATCACGAAGGAAAGTCGAGTGGAAAGAAGACGGTCCCAACCTTAAATACTGTATGTTGTTACATTATTACTGTGGCAAGATCACGGGCTATTATAACCGGGTCAAATCATTCTGTAGTGTCCAAGAAAAGAGGTAGGCAACACAGATTAACATGTAACAAATGTCAATATATTTAAATGTACAAACGCACACAGCGCCTGTAAGCTCAGAACCCAAATCATATATATGGTGTTAAAAAGAGCGCAAGTAGGATTGAGACCTCGTGTATATGTAGTCGTGCTCCCCTCTTACGTTCAGTGCGGGGAGGGAAGCTTTAGAGGCGATCGGAGCAACAGAGATCCGTGGCGGACCCGGAGTGTGGGGGCTGGCATTTTAGAGCTCGCGTAAGCGCAGTGTAATGCGTCGTGCATGCGCAGTAGCAGAGTGGCGCCAGCCATCTTAAAATGGCTCTGCAAGATGCAGCAAGGGACTACATGTCCCAGAGTCCTGGGGGGGAGGACTTATCTATCACGTGGGGAGTCCCAGCCAATAGGGCTCTAGGATCCAGGAGAAAGGAATTAGGTTTGACGCGCAAAAGAACCGCAGTCCAGTTCTTCCCTGGACTAGGCATAGATTTGCCCCTTAGGCTTCAGCTAGGCCCTATGTCCCCTCAGTAAAGTGTTGCTGGGAAGGCCCCAGATATTGACTCTTCCCAATTAGAGTATTGTTAGTGTTGCTGCACCAGGATCGGACGGCCACGCAGTGCTCTGTGGTCTGGGACCAATCCACAGGCTACACCATAGACATTAGGCGAGACACTCCAGCTGGAGCTTGCCTCTCAAGGCAGGTTCGGACAAGGCATGAGGGGAACTTTGCAGACCATGCATCGTGGGACCACGGATGTGGCTCTGCTAGTAGATGATCTCCACAATTTCCTGGTCATAGCCATGAAGGTACCTACCGTGCACCATCACATCCAAAGGGGGGGGGGGGGAGGTAGCGCTGCTTCACACTTTTTCATGGGCTTGCTCATGTGGACATCGGGGTACAGGTGCCCAGGGCACCCTCAGTACTTCGGGGGACTCACCCTTGGTTGTGTGTGGGTATTGCACAGGGATATTGTTATTACCATTGTTATTATATGTGTGTGTCAGTAAACCGTTGTTATATGTGTGTGTATTATTCATCACTTTATTGGTTCCTGTGAGGGGTTATCCCGACAACTCTGGGATCTCTCATACTGTAGGTGGAGGCGCTGTATCGAGAGGAGAAAGAGCTCACCCCAGGCTCCCAGTGGCAGTGGCTTAGGTATATCAGAACGCGTAGTTCCCTTCGTCATAGGGAAAGGGGACTACATATAGAACAAAAGACAAAAGGCCCAGAGCTACATCTAACTTGACATATTAAATAGTCAAATACTTATCTATTTATATTCTCATATGTAAGGGGTCATTTAGATCAGTTCTTTGGCCACAGTATTTTAAGCCTACAGCCACATCATCGTGTGGCCCATTGTAGGGCCTGACATTGCTACATCTGCAAAGAGCTCTCATAGCCTCTCTAATGTGGGAGAGCTGTCTTTAATAGGCTGGCCATTTACAGGGGTCTCCTGCAATACTTGGACGTCTTTCTATTCGTAGGAAGGGATGGGTCTGGTGGGTGCCGAAGGTTATTGGTGGAATTTCGGGAACTCATGGCACATTTCGGGGGTTCCTTTGGCTAATGACAAGACAGAGGGCCCAGCGGTATGCATCAGCTTCCCGGCGATTGAAATTCATACGGTGAAGATGGAGTATATTTAAATGTTCGAAGAGATTACCATTTCATGTACGGTTACCTCCGCATTGATTAATATATGTATATTTTGAAGAAAACAATTGGGTTCTGGTTGCGCCTAAAGTTTTGAGTTTTGGGTTTGAATTATAGTAGAACATGTAAATATAATAATTTTGTTTAGATATAAAAATTATATATATAAATGTATTAAACAGGGTGTTTTATTAATATCCACAAACTCTAACTGGCAATTAAATACTAGTTAATTAAATTCAATTGGGCCTTGTGTGTGTGTGTGTGTGTGTGTGTGTGTGTATATATGTGTGTGTCACCCAATGGAATTTAATTAACTAGTATTTAATTGCCAGTTAGAAAGTGTGTGTGTATAATTTTTTTTTACAGGTACTAAATACACATCAATATAGGCATATGGAAAAAGTGCTTTTACTTAAACTGAATTGAGAGCCACACAGGGGAATACATTTAGGGATCTAGCATGCTATTGAAAAAGCCCCTGGAATGATAACCGGGATATGTTACAGATATTTATATGTATATTTAAGTAGATAAACATTATCCACCCCTATCCAGAAACTTCTGGGAATGATTGGTATATTGTAGCAAGCAAAAAATCTCTTAGCAGTGACACTGTGAAGATAAATCGCGGTGACAGCTAAATTATAGGCATACTCAACATACGCTACATATTATCTTGTCAGTACATAAAAGGAAGCCTACTGTGTAAAAACAACATTTTCTGAAATAACTATAATTTACTATATCCGATTTAGCACAATAAATCTGGTTTGTGGTAAAACCTTCTGTATGTTGTCATTACACTTGAAATAAAACAATGGATTTGCAGAACAGAGCAGAACCGTGTCTCCAAAAGATTGTCTTTTGATTAGTTTGATTTCTCTATTTAAAAAAAATATGCACATTGTGTTAAATCAGATTTTGTTCCCTTTTTATTGTTCCTTCTCTTGTCTCAGTTAATAAAACCAGTATTAAGATGTCACCACCAGGCACATCACATTAATTTCTGGCTTCAGGGCTGATTTCTTATTCAGAAAGGTCCTCTTGGGTTTTCAGGGGAGAATTCCATACAGGTGACTGTGTCGTGCTCTCTGCCCGGCTGCAGCTTCTCACACATGCTATAGATATGTGAACTGAATCAATAAACTGTGGATCAGAAGTAAAAAAAAAAAAATCAATACACAGCAAATACAGTAAATTCCCCAGATTACGACAGAAGACGTTTTGCCATAAGATGGGTATGCAGCCTTTGATAATGCCGGATGCAAAAAGACTATTTTTAATTTGAGTGAATTTCTGCTGTGCAAAAACTTTTGGAAGTTTGACCGTGTTCGTCAGGACTAATCAATGCTCGTTTACTTAGTCGCAGTAAAAGAGGTGGGTGTAGCGTGACTCAGTGTCTTGCAAAGAGGAGTGTTCTATGAGTGCCTAATAACTCCTTCAGTCGCACGCCTCACTTACAGAGGGCCATATTTACTTAGCAGTGATATTGTGTGGCTAAGTCTGTGCGTCCCAATACATTTTTTCCTAGTGTCTTTATCGCATAATAAAAGAAAGAAAAAAAACTTTTCTTACCAAACACTGACCTAATATATAAATACTCCCTATATTACATGCTGATGCCATTTTAGTAGTATCTCCAGTTGTATATATCTATTCCCTCAAACCTCCCTCCAAATAAATTAGGGAGAGATAGATACTTATGCTAAAAAAGGAGCACACCCAGGGTTACCACCACTCCGGGTTTGACACAGAGACTACGTATTTTGCTAACACATCTCTGGGTTACGGGTTTGCATTTAAAATCTCCGGGAGAGGTGCGCAAACTGGAGAGGTGTCGGCGGGAGAAGAGGACTGAGGAGCACCGGAGCAACGCAGGGCGGTCATCAGAGGAGTTGGACGGCGGGAGAAAGCCAGGGAGGAGCACGCCCCAGTGGTCCGATCCAGAAGCCTTCACTGACTTCTCGGATGGCAACTCGTCCTGTATGCTCCTCCCAAAATGGCTCTGCGGCATCAAATGGGGTACGGTCAGGGGATCTGGAAGTTGTGGGAAGTGAAAGGGAGGTACCCCCGGTTTCAGGGGTGGAGGGCCAGAGTGCTATACAGCATGATGTCCTGCCCCTCTCAATTAGAAAATAGTCTCCGGGGACTTGTGTTTCGGTGGATCTACCACACCGGATGCAGCTGTTGTCAGGGACTCGGGGGTCAGTCAAGATCCCACTCCGGGTATCACCTATAGATGGCACACCTGGGGCATTGCCCCAGCTTGTGTCACCCTGGAGGGGGATGAAATAAGGCTTGCCCCCATGGATGTCTCTGGGAGTTGTATTAAGGGAGTGGTTGGGGGTATGAGGGATGAAGCATGGGAATGTGTATATGAGGGGGGGGGGTGTTGTGACGATCACCCCAAATTATATCGGGGAGGAATCTGAGGTGGGGAGTCTCAGTTGAACTCTCTGCAGAAGAGGCCTACTGGGCTGGACCCTCCCCATGGGGTGCTCACTGAGGAGAACACACCCAAGAGTGCTGCAGACCCCTGCGATATCCCATCCAGGTGGTGGTGGAAGAAATGGGGAAAGCACTACTGTGACAGTAGAGGGTAAACAGGCTCTCAAATAAAGGTTAAGCCCATTTTAGTTACCCCTAATCAGTGTATAAGGGTCCAAGAGAGTTAGCTCTTGGGCCCAGTAACATTGTACCATTACAATGTATTGTATGTATTAAAAGCATTTCTTCACTTTCCTGGCATGCAATCAAGCAGGGATGAGTTTCAAGGGATGAGTTTCAAGGTTTTTTTTGCGGAGGAACCGTTGACAGAATGTGCCTAGGAGGTTGGGGTCCGGAGTTATCGGTTCTCCCATACATGTACCCCAGAATCAGGCCTGATTCATGGATACATGTAGGCAGATTGTCCCGACAATACTCCCCCTTGAAAACGCAAGCACGACTCACCACTTGCTTCAGTACGACTCACCACTTGCTTCAGCACAGCCCAGAAAGGAGAATGAGGCACAGGGATAAAACATCTATTCCTGTAGCTGATGGAATCCCTAGGTTAATGGGGGTACCCCAGCTAGTACCCAGGTGATCCAGAACCAGTGTAGGTTTTGTGGGTGCCCCATCCGTATATATAAGGCTGAGGGGGGACTCTGAGAGTCCAGACTGAGTCCAAAGGAAAGAGTGTGGGGAACAAGGCAGATAGAAATAAAACTACAAAATGTTTCCTCCTCTGTCCCCTGGACCCAGAGACTCAGAAGTATATTAAAACATATACCTTAGTGTATTAAAATATACTTTAATAATGTAATATGCTTTTTACATCCGGAACCGATGTCCAAACAGGCTGCCCGAGCTAACGCAAAGGCGTCTTTAAGTCTGCTGGACATCGGAGTTCAAAGCAGTCAGAGGACACCCAGAGGTGTGACTAGCGGGGAAAGGCGGGGTACCACGTCCTGAGATCAATGGCAGTCCTCCGGGATGCCACTTGCTCTGCCAGACCTGGTAGAGCCTGCCCCAGTGGGTGGCATTGAGATAGCCAGGAAGAGAGGTGGCAAGCTTGCGCATGTCTCTTGGCTATTTCAGATTTCCCACTGACCCGGCTTTTCTAGCCGGCTTGGCTCTGATTGGTTGCTTGGGAAAGTTCCCACGCATTAATTGGTTACTGAGTTTTGTGAATGAAACTCAGAATACTATAAGAATCTGTTAGCCAATCAGATTTGTGTCTTCCAGTAGTAAGAGCGTGGGCGGGCTTTTCAAAGTTGCTTCTGCGTGAATAGCAGAGCAACCGGCTTTGATTTCAAGCCCGAAAATTCTGCCCGCTGGAGTCCAAGTCCCAACTTTTGTGCCCAAGTTATGAGAATTGAATGTAGCAGTCGCGGCTGGGATTTTATGCCAATTTTAGTTCCAGGAGAGTTGTACTCGTGGTCAATAAGGACCAAATTCTCAGAAGAGAAGGTAGCGGTGGCCTATGGAACTTTATGCCGATTTGGGTTCCAGGAGATTCCGAGCTAAGTCACGGTCAGGGTAAAACTCTCCCATAGAGTACAAGGTTGGAGAATATCTCAGTGGGATGTTTCCGTGGCATGCCGAGGAAAATGCTGCACTCTCTTGTGCTTCACACAGTGCACTACCTTGCCCTTGTCACCGCCTCAATACCATCTTGAGGCATTTACTACCAGAAAAGTAGGGCGAGAAGCCCAAATGGAGGAAACTCTACTCAGAGTTGGTTTGCAGCCCCATCTGAGTTGGAGAGTCTTCCACGGTGCACAGTAGAGTACTCGTCCCACTTTATGGACTCCCCCGCCACCAGCCCCTTTTGTGGCTAAAGGGAGTCCGTTTACTATATTTATTTTAGCTGCTCCAGACTGCAGCCCTCTTATCCCTCTTGAGGGGACTTCACCTGCAGTTTTTGCTGCATTTTCCCCTCACCTTTTTATGTTTGGGTGCCCAGTCTCCCGGAACAATAAGCCAAGGGATCTCCTCATCAACCTTGGCTAAGCTAACCATTTATAAGACCTGGAAGCAGCATTTGGGGGGGCGGGGGGAGATGTTCTGAGTGCTGGTGTGCTCCCGTATCCGGGCAGAGTACATGTACGCTGAGTCCACTGGCTTGGTTCAAGAATTTGCCTCCCAATGGGCGCCAGGCAGGGTGCTCTGCTCAGTTTCCCCCCATATGGATTTCTTTATATAAACCCTCCACTTTATTTTCTTTTACAGTGCCCTGCTATTGGTTTATTTTGATATTTGTTTGCCTGGTTTGTTTTTGTCTTATTTGGTTCTGGAATCCAATTAGGATTGCCGTTCAACTGATTGGCCTGCCTTGCCGGCCAATCGGGTAAACCAGAAAAAAATTGATCTCCTGCTCCCCGTGGATTTTTGCAATCCATCAGACCAATTTTTAGTAATAGGGAAGGAAAAGAAATGAGCCTTTTTGAGACTACTCTGCACAGCAAAGGAATCGGCCAATCCATGTCAGATTTAGGCTGAATAGAGAGATTTAGCACGTATAGAGAAATAGAAACCGGCACAGCTGTAATGAGAAGTGGAGAGATACACTAACATGCAGAGAGATATACTAACATGTGGAGAGATATACTAACACGCAGAGACATATACGAACACGCGGAGAGATATACTAACACGGGGAGAGATATACTAACACGGGGAGAGATATACTAACACGCGGAGAGATATACTAACACGCGGAGAGATATACTAACACGCGGAGAGATATACAGTTAGGTCCGGAAATAATTGGACACTGATACAAGTTTTGTTATTTTGGCTGTGTACCAAAATAAATTCAAGTTACAGTTAAATAATGAATATGGGCTTAAAGTGCAGTCTATCGGCTTTAATTTGAGGGTATTCACATCCAAATTGGAGGAAGGTTTATGAATTACATCTCTTTATTATGTAGCCCCCTCTTTTTCAAGGGACCAAAAGTAATTGGACAATTGACTCAAAAGCTGTTTCATGGATAGGTGTGGGCTATTCCTTCGTTATTTCAGCATCAATTAAGCAGGTAAAAGGTCTGAGTTGATTCCAGGTGTGGCATTCGCATTTGGAAGCAGTTGCTGTGAATCCACAACTTGCGGTCAACGGAGCTCTCAATGCAAGTGAAACAGGGCATCCTTAGGCTGCAAAAAAAAAGAAAATCAGCCAGAGAGATAGCAGGAACATTAGGAGTGGCCAAATCAACAGTTTGGTACATTCTGAGGAAAAAAGAACGCACTGTGGGCTCTGCAACACAAAAAGGCCTGGACGTTCACGGAAGACAACAGTGGTGGATGATTGTAGGATCCTTTCCATTTTAAAGAAAAACCCCTTTACAACATCCATCCAAGTGAAGAACACTCTCCAGGAGGTAGGCTTATCATTATCCAAGTTTACCATAAAGAGAAGACTTCACGAGAGCAAATACAGAGGGTTCAAAGACCCACGAACAAACAACAACTGAAGACAGCTGCAGTAAAGGTCTGGCAAAACATCCCAAAGGAGGAAACTCAACGTTTGGTGATGTCCATGCGTTCCAGACTTCAAGCAGTCAATGCCTGCAACGAATTCTCGACAAAGTATTAAAAATTAAAAAATTATTTATGATTGTGTTAATTTGTCCAATTACATTTGAGCCCCTGAAATAAGGGGTCTGTGTATGAAAATGGTTGCAATTCCTAAACGTTTCATACGATATTTTTGTTCAACCCCTTGAATTAAAGCTGAAAGTCTGCACTTCTATTGCATCTCAGTTGTTTCATTTCAAATCCATTGTGGTGGCGTACAGAGCCAAAATTATGAAAATTGTTTCAGTGTCCAATTATTTCCGGACCTAACTGTACTAACACGCGGAAAGATATACTAACACGCAGAGAGATATACTAACACGCGCAGAGATTTAATAACATATGGAGACATATACTAACACGGGAGAGATATACTAACACGTGGAGAGATATACTAACACGCAGAGCAATGCGTTGCAGACCCTTTCGGATGCCAAATGCTTCAAGTTACTTTTGAAACTCCTGGTGTTGTTTAAGGATAGTGATGGGCAGAAATATCAGTGTGATAAAAATAGTAAAGAACATACTTAGTCCGTATGAAAGGAACAGAACGTACTTGGTAAGTAGTCTGCATAATGGTTGCTGGTGTGTACTGTCGAGACATTTTTATATCAAACTTTTTTTTTCTTCATTTTCAACTGATTAACAAACGCAAAGTAAATCTTATAGTTCATGCATCTGTATCGTAAAGACCTGTTTCCATGGAAACAATTATGATGCCTTCATTAAATGCACATAAAGTCAGAAAGCTCAGATTTAACCCTAATATATACCAATAAAGTATCATCATGCAAAGAGAGGCAAATGTAAAATAAAACGTTGCCTGATACCAAACTGGTCTACAAAATAAATGTACAATGTTTGCGCAGGCAAATGATGATGTGAAGTGAGAGTTTTTAACTTTTTGGTGGCAGTCCGGATCAGCGAGCCTGATATTTCCGCCTTCTCCAGCTGCCTGGAATACATAATCACAAACAGAAACTTTTTCTTGGCCACAATTTCATTCTCAACAAAAATATTTGGTATGCGAGGTTGGTAGGATTAAGTACATCCCTATAAACAAGAATCCAATATTGTCTGGAATAACTTAACTTTTTTTTTTTTCACCCCAGATCCACAGAAATATTAGTACACATGAAGCCAAATCCATGAGGTTGCCAAAAATTACTGAAAAAGCCCTGCTCGCTAGCCAAATTATATGTATGCATATATATATATATATATATATATATATATATATATATATATATATATATATATATATATATATATATATATATATACTGTATATATATATATATATATATATATATATATATATATATATATATATATATATATATATATATGTGCTTGTTCTATCGATTGGGCATATATAAATATATATATATATATATATAAAAGAAGCGCGAGCTCCATAGCATAAATCTATGATACAATAGGGGATTTATTGAAAGGGGAGAATGCCAAATCGATAGGACATGCACTTACACTTACAACAAGGTTAAAACATATGAGCATGTAGAGTTAATACTCAGTGCTGGAGACGTTTTTCACCATGGGAGTGGGAGGACTGGAGTCTTTGTAGGCGAATAAGAGGGAGCCTGTCACCAGAATCATTCGCTCTTGTCAGCGGTGTTGCGGTATGTTAGCCTCACTATGTTAAGCGTTTCCCTCAGCCTCACGTCGCACAGCCTGTTGTAAATCAGCTGGATGCCTGCGATAAGCTTGAAGACACGTCGGAACACCAGTCGCTTCTCGTAGCTCCTCAGCATGTTCATGTCAGCAACTCACGTCCCAACGCGTTTCGTCACGATCACGTGACTTCAGCAGGGGATGTTCCATAGACACGGATACACAAGGGATTTGGCATTTAAAATATTTTATATTATTTTTTTGTATTGTGCAATTTAATTGTGTTTAGTTTTTATTATGTGTGTGGTCCTTCGACCAGATATTAAATTGTCATATTTCATTACTGATCCCCGGTGCGCTGTGTGTACATTTCTTTTCGTTTTTCTGAGATCTCCTTTGGGAGATCTCAATTTAGGAGTGTTTGGGGAGTTGCTCCGCGTACGTAGCTGCAAGAGGTTCCTCAGAGTTGACATCAGGAGACAGCACGAGCGCGGATTCCTTGTTTTTTGTATTGGTCCTATTGTAGCTTGGGGTACTTGGTCTAGGATATCTGTTGACACCAGGAAATAATCAATCCTAGAGTAGGAGTCATGTGGTGCTGTGTAATACGCATCATCCCATTGTCCTATGTTTTTAGACCTCCACACATCAACCAGGGAAAATTCTTCTCGTAGTTCTCTAATTTTCTTTGCCAAATGATTTGCTGTGTGTGAGTGACCTGGTGTGCGTGATTGATTCATTTCTGGATTTTGTAGCATGTTGTAGTCGTCCCCTATTATTATTGACTTTAATGAACTGATTTTAGTTGTTTCAAGGATATGTCTCAGAAACTCCCCATGTTGTTCATATGGGGCATACAGGTTGATTGGTGTTGTTTCAACTCCTGATATTAGGCCATGTGCCATGACATACCTGCCATCTAGGTCACATCTTAACCAGAGCAGCTGAAAAAGAACGTCATGTTTGATCAATATTGCCACTCACCTTATTTTACTACTTAAAGAAGAGAAAGCAGTTGGCTAAGTTTTTTTTTTAAAGTGCTTGGAGGGTCTTGTACATTAAAATGGGTTTCCTGAAGGAACATAATATCTGCATGCATTTCTTTAAATTCCGTTAATGCCAACCTTCTTTTTAATTTGAGTTAAACCCTTTTACATTTAGCGAGATCAGTTTTATTGGGTGGTGGTTATGCATGGCTAGTTCTATTGGGACATGCGGTTATTCTCTGCTCTTTTTTTCTGACACTCTGGTTTGTGGTTGTCTTTATGGCTTGGTACAGCTCTGTGGCAACAGTAAATAGGGTAGGATAGGAAGGAATGGGTATAAAACAACTTAAAATGAAATGTAACGTTAGGTGCAAAAGGCATCCTAACACAATTTAAGGGACCTGTCTTAAGACCGGCAGGTCAAGCAAACCTCCCTGGGGTTAGCACACTACTCCTGGGCACTTCAGCTGTCAAGGGACGTTCCCGCCCACAGACCCGGCAACAAACCTTTTCAATGCCTGGTCGGTGAAGACAGTGGAATCCACCCGAGGGAAAAAAAGTGGGGATGGGCAGTCATTCATCCATGTACCGGGACCTGAACCTCTGGAAAAACAATACATATTAAACAATTAAACATTTAACACACAAGTCTCTTAACTGGCTGCAAGGACCATAACTATAGCCTGAACATCTTCTGAGCCAAGTTTTCACTCTTTCCTCTTCTCCATCTCCATCACATGGGGGAGGGGGAAGGGTTCGTGCTTGGCTCTTTACATAAATGATTTTGTCCATCTTTGGAAGCTCCCTTTCTTCATCCCAGGGGACTTTAACCAACATCTTGTGTGGGGGAGAGGTTGTAGGGTCAAAAGTCACAAAATCTTGCAATGAAGTACCCTTATTGTGCTAGCGTATCTCTTTATGTACAGTATGTGATTGTCTCCCTCTTATGTTTTTGGTGGCCATTCGGGTACCCACAACAGAACAGTATATCATCAATTAGCTGGACACCTTCATCCAAGATCTTCTGCACACAGTCGGTGTGTGTGTGTACCCAGTCTGCCAGAAACTTTTCACTCCACCTATATAGAGGCTTGTATTCCCACCCCTCAGTCCCTGAGAGACTAATTCTTACATAAATTAGTCAACTTTAAACTTTCTGGATTTGGGGCCCTCTCAGACCCAGCTCTGTTTCCAAAACTTTTTTCCACTGCAGTCTTATATGTTCCTCCCTATATTAAGAGGCCCCATGGTTTTGATGTCAGGGGGTACAGGTAAAGCATTCTTACCTCCCTTGGGCTCATATCGAGTCCGCCTCTTGAGCTTGCAGCTGCGGGTCGGTTTGCTCTTGGGGGGCATGGTGGGAGTGGGGGTTGTAAGGCCCAGACTCCTGGAGAAATGCCTCTGCCTCCTCTGGATGCCAGAGTGAGTACTGTCCTCATTCTCTGGAGACCATCAATCTGAAAGGAAATCCCCACCTATATCGCCAACCTTTCTCTCCAAGCATGGAGGTGATGGGTCTCGGTTTTCTCCTTCTCACTATAGTATCATGGATGTCATTAAATATATGCAGCTTTTCATCCTCAAAGAGTATTTCCTCCTTATCACAGCCTCCTCTAATCAGCTTCTCCTTGTGGTATAGTAATGAAGCTTGATAATAACATCCCTGTTTCTGTTGCGATCTCCAGATTGTGGACTCTGTTTGCATCCGCATCTCTTCCTCCTCCAGATCTGGGTCAATGGACTTGGAGAATCTTTTTCGATATTCTTGCAGCTTGTCAGCGGTGAGGACTTCAGGGACATTCCTAATGGGCAGATTTTGTCGCGGCTCTTTGTTCTCCAAGTCTCCTCCATATTATTTTTTCGGTTCCTTATTATGTCATCCATCTTGAAAACCACATCATCTGTATTTACTTGTAACTGCAATACTTCATCAAACTTCGGCTCCAGGTCTGCAGTTCTAACGTTTAGCGTAGATATTTCAGCTTTATGTAGTTCAGTTTGGGATGATAGTTTCATGTCGTTAAGTAATTCTTCCAGGTCCTTTTTTGTCGTCCCGACCTTCCTTTCTCACTTCACACCAGGAGAAGGAGCGGCTCAGTGAGTAAAGACACAGATTGGCACTGAGTTTGAAGCAGGGGAACCTGGAGTCGGCTCCTTGTGACCTTGGGCAAGTCACTTTATCTCCCTGTGCCTCAGGCACCAAAAGATAGATTGTAAGCTCCACGGGGCAGGGACCTGTGCCTGCAAAATGTCCCTGTAAAGCGCTACCTAAAACTAGCAGCGCTATACAAGAACATGAAATTATTATTATTACATCAGTGTCTGAGGATGCCTGCATGGCACAGTGGGAACCGCCACCATTTTTGGACTCGGCAGAAGGGAAGCTGTTCTTTGCGAAAAAAGCTTGAAACGTTCATAGCGGCAGCTTTTTGGAGGTGTCCCAAGTACTTCAATGTGCCGTACTGTAGGTATATTTTTTGATTGATTTCAGTCTATTTTTGGGTTATGTTAGTCTATAGCTGATCGCGCGGTCTGCGGAGCTCTTTCCATAGACGTCCATTCCCAGTGATGTCACTTGCACGCGCGCGTGCCCGCCCTCTGTATCTTAATATACATCATTGGCACATGGAATTTCATCCCACAGTTATTTGCTCATCAGTGACTTGGAATTAGAGAAACGATATATTAAATTACATTGAAATAATGCTACAAATTATGAGAGATAATGCCGCAGTTACACCTCACCGCAAAGTAATTATCCTCATAACAAATGGAATTAAAAGAAATCTTATAAATGTATTTCTCTTTGCAATTAATCTATTCGTACTTTTTTTTTTTTTTTTTTTTTCCAAATAGTTTTATTAGGCATTGATACAACATATGATTTACAGTTTCAATACATTGCCTAATACGTAAACATTTTAACTTTTTCTGGGGTAAAGAAGGGGCAACCTTGGTTGTCCTAGAAGAAGGGGTCCTCTAAGAGTGAGGATAGAGGGGAAGGAGAGGAGGGAGAGGGTGGGGGGGGTTGGGAGTTCACATCCCGGGGGCCCTAAATCTGTGGCCCTTGGACCCTGTGAGTTGGCACAGGGGTTCGGGGGGAGTCTGGTTTCCTACTAAGGCCTTCATCTGTTGAGGAGCCACCAGGGTTCCCATATCGTGTCGAAGGCGATAAGCTTTTGCCTTATCATGGCCGTCAACTTTTCCATTATCATCACTTCATTGATCCTTTTTTTAATGGAATTTTTGGATGGTGTTGTTTGTCTCTTCCAGGATGCCGCTATCTCGCATCTGGCCGCAGTTAAAATATGGGAGATTAATTTCCCAGTTGTCCGGACAATACCTGGTATTGGCCTTGCAAGTAGGAAGGTCTGCGGTTCTATAGGCAGTTCTAGGTCTGTGACCTCTTTTATCAAATTTTGGACCTTGGTCCAGTACTTAACAATTTCCGGACAGGTCCACCAGATGTGGGCCATGTCCCCTCTATGACCGCAGCCTCTCCAACATAAATCTGACGCCAGGGGGTAGATCTGGTTCAACCTCGCTGGGGTGAGGTACCAGTGGAAGAGAATTTTATATATATTCTCCTTTGTTATGGTGCATACGGACGTACCTGAGGCGGCCTGCCAAATTTCCTCCCAAATCTCCCTTTCTATTGTGATATTCAGGTCTGCCGCCCATTTGAGCATGTAATCATGATCTTGGGTGTCTGTTGAATTTTCTAGAATGGAATATATATCGGAGATTAATCCCCTTTGATATGTGTTCGCTTGACACAGTCGTTCGAACTTTGTAAGGGAGGGGAATTCTGGGGTTGGACACACCTTTTGGGCAAAATGACGGATTTGTAGGTATTTGAATGTGTCCAGTTCCCTAATTTTATATTTGGCTTTAACTTCTTGGTAGCTCAGGAGCGTGTTCAGGCTCAGAAGGTCCGCGATCGTCCCGATCCCCCTTTCTTTTAAACGGTCGTATAGCTTAGAACCGCATCCCGGAGGGAATTTTGGGTTATTGGTTAGGGGCGTGAGTTGTGGGTTAGCTGAGCACAGCCCGAATCTGGTCTTGTGTTTTGACCATACTTCCCATGTAAACATGGACGCTTGTAGTTTTAGGTTGTGCGTCTGCTTATCTCCTTTATCTAAGCTCCATAGGCATGCCTGCAGAGAAGGCATTCTGGCATATTTAGATTCAATATCGATCCAGCAATGTTTGGCTGGGTTGGCATTCCACATAACAGCTTGTTTCAATTGTGCTGCTATGTAATATTTATGTATATCTGGGACAGCCATACCTCCCCTTCCTCTTGGTGCCAACAGGACCGATCTTGCTACTCTGGGCCTTTTGCCCTGCCAAATGAAGTTAAACATTCTGTTTTGTATGCTCTTGAGATCAGCGCCAGGCACATGGACCGGGAGTGTCTGAAAGTAGTATAAAAGTCTAGGGAGAATATTCATCTTAACGGAGATCATTCTCCCAATCCATGATATCTGGTAACCTTGCCACTGTTCCAAATCTTTCTTAATTGTACCCCAAAGTGCTGGGTAGTTATCTTGGTATAGAGCTCTGTAGTGTCTTGATATATTTACCCCCAAATATTTAATACATGCAGGACACCACCGGTAATTGAAATTTAGTTTAAGTAATTTCACTTCCTCATCTGGTAGGCTGATATTTAAGGCCTCCGATTTTCCATTGTTTATTTTGTACCCAGACACTTTACCAAAATCCGATAGTTCTCTTTGAAGGTTCGGAAGAGAAGTTTGGGGTCTGGTCAGGGTCAGAATGATATCGTCGGCGAATAGGGATATTTTAAAATTTGTTTCACCTATCTCGATACCCTGTATATTTATATTGTTTCGAATTTTGGTCGCAAGTGGTTCAATCGTGAGGGCGAAAAGAAGAGGGGATAAGGGGCAGCCCTGCCTTGTGCCAGTTTTGATTTGAAATCTCTCGCCCGTTCCACCTGGGAGTTTAACCGCGGCGGAAGGGTTCTGGTAGAGAGCCCGGACTCCTTCCAGGAACTTATCTTTGAAGCCAAATTTTTCCAAGGCCTTGTCTAGGAATAACCAGTCTATCCTATCGAATGCCTTCTCTGCATCTAGGCTCAGTATCATCGTTCTTGTTTTGGACATATGGGCATGGTCAATTATGTTTATTATTTTTCGCGTATTGTCCGCTGCTTGGCGTCCTGAGACGAATCCAACTTGGTCTGAGTGGATAAGTCTGGGTAATATGGGGTTTAGCCTATTCGCAAGTATTTTACTGTACAGTTTTAAATCGTTATTCAGAAGAGATATGGGCCTATAACTTCCACATTGGGTTGGGTCCTTCCCTTCCTTGTGGATTATTGCTAAGTTAGCTGAGGACATAGAGTTTGGTATTGGGGTCCCCTCCATGAAGGAGTTAAATAGGTTTAGGAGATGAGGTGTCAGTATGGGTAGGAACTTCTTATAGTAGGAATTTGTATAGCCGTCAGGTCCCGGCGCTTTGGAGGATTTGGATGCTTTTACGGCCGCTGACAGTTCTTCCACTGTTATTTTACCGTTTAGCCTTTCGTTCTCCTCCTCTGTCAGGGAGGGGAGGTTACAGTCGGCAAGGTAATTTGTTATTGATGTTTCTGCGGTTAACTTTGGAATAGCGGAGTTGGATCTCAGATTGTATAATTTGGTGTAGAATTTGGTAAATTCCTCCGCTATTTTTTTCTCATTATAGACTATCTCACCAGACCTATTCTTGATCGCTGTAATCTGTGATCTTTTTTGTATGCCTCTTAACTTGCTAGCAAGAAGTCTATCAGCTTTGTTCCCTTTGTCGTAATACTTCTGGCCCGTCCATTTTAAAGCTTTTTCTACATTTTCTAATTGTATATCTTTTAGTTTAACTCTGGCAGCTGTTAGTAATTTGTAGATTTTCCGGGACGGGTTTTGTTTATGTTGCTGTTCTAGTTGTATAATTTTGTCAGTGAGCTCTTTGGTTAGTTTTACTTTGGCTTTCTTCCTATATGATGCTATCGAGATAAGTTGGCCCCTGATAGCCGCTTTGTGGGCTTCCCACAGGGTAGCTGGGGAGTCCACCGAGCCTAGATTTAGTCTGAAATAATTCTTTAGGGCTCTTTTGATCTCTTTTTCTATCTCTTTATTGTTTAAGAGAGAGTCGTTTAGTCTCCAATTATATGTGAATGTTTTTACAAATGGGGCCGTGAGAATGAGAGAAATCGGGGCGTGATCGGACCATGTGATTGGGCCAATATCTGTGTTGGTTGTTGCTTCTAGAACATTCTTGGTAGCAAGGAAACAGTCAATACGGGAATAGGTCTGGTGAGGGGCCGAGAAAAATGTATAATCTCTTTGTCCCTGATGTTGTGCTCTCCAAATATCTACTAGAGAGAATTCCTTTATAATGTCCCTAAAGCTTTTCCCCAATCTTATTGCTTGGGGCGGATGCGGCCGTCCCAGTGTGGTTGATTTGTCCTCTACTGGGTTTGGAACCATGTTTAAATCTCCTCCTATTATCAGGGAGGATAAATATTCCGGATCAATCTCTTCTAGGACTTTTCTGAGGAAGATCGGCTGATTCTCATTAGGGGCATAGAGGTTGATCAGGGCGATCGCGGATCCCGCCAGAGAGCCATACACCACAACAAATCTACCCTCTGGGTCCGTTGTGACTTTTGTTAAATTGAAGGGGGTGCCTTGCCTGATCAAAATGGCCACTCCCCGTTTTTTGCTACTGAATGTTGAGTAGTAACTCATAGGGTAAGCATTTTGGAAAGTTTTGGGTGGCTCCTGCGCCGTAAAGTGTGTCTCCTGGAGAAAGACAATATCACCATTGAGCCTTTTTAATTCTTGAAGGGCTAGCCTTCTTTTCCTATTATTCTGTAGTCCCTTTACATTAAGGGACACTAGTTTAATTGGTCCTTGCTTAGCCATTATCTCCTTTGTCTATGTGGGATTTTTTTTTTTTTTTTTTTTTTCCCCCCTCGGAAGGATCAGTGGCTGGGTGTTCAGTTAGATGTTACTCTTGTCTTTTATGGGCCTTAGTTGACCAGGGTGTGGGGGGGGGGGAGAGGGTGGGAGGGGGCCTGCTGGGAAAGTATCAGCAGGTAACAGTAAGAGATGAAAGTAGACCTTGTTCTGGTCTTAATAGAACAAGACCGACCTAACGGGTAATCGGTTTGTTGGGTAAAAAACCCTTGGGGGGTGGGTCCGGTGACGGTAACCGTCCGAAGTGGGCGAGGTAGAGACCCTATAGTTCAATATTTTACCCGCTTTTCCCCTACATTTTCTCGGTGAAGAGAGGGGGGCGCAGGGGTGGAGCTTATGTAATAGGGTAGTGGGTGGATAGGGTAGGTTTGGGGGGTGGGTGGGGATGGGGAAGGGGAAATAGTCGGCAAGGGTTAGGGACAGGGATATATCTTGGCCCTTTATACTTGATTTCTTCTGCTAGGTCCTAAATAGTCCCCTTATGTTCGAGTATGTATCTTGTTTAATGTGGGTTGGCCTACGTTGGCGGGGTGTTACTTTTATCCCTAATGTCCATCCTAAGGGATGTAGCTATCCTTGGCAGTTATGAGTTGGCCTCCTGGATAGTTCTGGAACTGGGTGGGGGGGTTAGGAGAGGGGGGTAGGAGGGAAGGGGTAGGAGGGAGGGAAGAGAGGGAAGAGTGTTCTTTTTGACAGGATTTACATTGGGAGTGGTAGCTCCATTTATACATTCTTGATTTACTTATTACTTTAATGATAGACCATTCCACGTTTATGGTTCTGTGCATTTTCCTTTGTCGTAGTATCAGGAGAGAGGTAGCAGTAGACGAACTCTTTAGCATTATATATATCTTCTACTATGTAGCATATAACCGTGAATATCTTTAAGTCTAGTGTCAGTGCCTCTTCCTGGACATCCTTCATTCTGATTAGGGATAGGGGGCTAGGATGGGGAGGGGGTAGGGGGGAGAGGGAGGAGGGGGGTGGGGAGGGAGAGGGAGGGGGGGGTGGGGGGGGGGAGAGGGAGGGGGGGGTGGGGGGGGGAGAGGGAGGGGGGGATGGGGGTAGGAGGGTGGTGGGGGCGGGAGGGGAGGAGGGGAGGGGAACTGGGGGGGGGGGGAGCAGGGGGGGGGAGGGGGGGAGCAGGGGGTGGGGAGGAGGGGAGCAGGGGGTGGGGGGGGGTGGGGGGGGGGGGCGGGGAGGGGGTAGGGAGTGGGTAGGGAGAGGGGGGGCAAGGGGAGTACATGTACATGGCTCATTTGTCTAAAACATACTTTCTACAATGTGTGATCCTCAGTGGTATAGAGTACCAAAAATGACAACATTTACCTCAACGCGCTGTAGAGTTCGTATGTGTGACCCTTTCAGTTGACATTTAGCATTCCATTCCATGTATTTACTATTATTTCCCGTCTGGTTATTTCTACCTTTTGACCAGGGGGGTATATATATATATATATATATATATTTCCCCCTCCCCTCCTCTAGGTCTTAAACTCTTTATTCCTTTGGGAAGGAAATGGTAAGGGGAGGGGGGAACTGGAGGGGACGGGGACGTGGGAGAGTAAGGGTGAAGGAGGTAGGGGAGAAGGGGGAGGAAGGGGGAGGGGGATTGGGGGTGGGAATAGGGATGGGGGTGGGAATAGGGATGGGGGGGTGGGAATAGGGATGGGGGGGAGGGAGGGATTACAGGGGGGACACCTATATATGAACTTTCTGCAATGTGTACTCCTCTGTGGTAAAGCGTCTGTACATCAATGTGCTATCATGGGTATGGCCCTTTGATTGACATTCAGCAAATCAGTACACATATATACTATTGTTTCACGTTGGCATATATCCACTTTTTGATCAGGGGGGGAGTTTCTCTCTAGGTCTTAAAATCTTTATATCGTTGGGGGGGAGGTAGAGGAGGGGAGGGGGCGAGGAGAAGGGGGGGAAGGGGGGGGGGACGGAGGCACGGTAAGGGGGGGAGTGGGGGGGTGGGGGGTAGGCGTAGGGGGGGGGAAGGCATGGGGGGGATGAGGAGGGAGTACATACATAACTTCTAAGCTCTGGTGCATATTTTTATTACATTTCTTCCCTGTTTCGTCAGGGGTAACCATAGCCATTCTTTTTCAGTGAAGCATTCCTGCTTTGGGGCTTCAGATCAGCAGAATTTCTTCAGTTTTCAAGTTTTTTTTTTTTTTTTTTTTTAATGAGATATGAGTTAAGGCAGGGGAGGAAGGGTAGGGGTGTGGGGGTTAGCGGGGGGGCGCGGGGGGAAGCATGCAAGCGGCTTCCTCCGTTAAACTATAATATATAGCTTATGTTAACCGGGGTGGGGGTAAGAGAGGGGGGGAAATGCGGGATGGGTAGTTTTAACAGGGGAATTGATTTATCAATTAACTTTTACACAACTGGAAACAATAATTAACTACATTTCTAACATGCCTGCCTATCAACTTTAATTAGGATTACCAACTGGCGACCTACTAGGTCTTTAAACTAGATTGGGTTACAGACCCGTTCAGCGAGCAATCCACGTTCTGAGGTCCTCTGGGTTTAGAGTTCGGGGGCTTAGTCTTTCCCACCGGCAGGGACTGCGTCGTCGTCAGGTCCGCAGGTTGCGCGGCTGGTCTGTGACCCGGTCCCTGCTAGGGAAGTAACAAGCGGTGGGCACCACGGCTCCTCTCCCTTCACTCCGGGGAGGAACGGATGGTACGCCGGTCGCGGTCGGGAAGAGACGAAGACTCGCGAGGTTCCTGTTGATCACTTGTGTTGGTGTGCGGCGGTCGTCGGTCGGTCTGCGTTGCGGTTGCCTCCGTCTCGGGTGAGTACCTCTGGGCTTTTTTTCCCCCCTTTGTCACAGGGGGGATGTCTTCGGGGGCTGGAAAGGAGTGTCGGATGCCTCCATGGTCGTGGAGGTGCAGCTTTCCACAGAGGCCGCTACTTCATGTTCGTGTGGCGTTGTCCCGCGAGTCTTACCGATGCTCGGACCGGGGGATCATCAGGTTCCTGGTTCGGGGGGTGGCGTTCTTTATTTTCCCAGGAGGCAGGGGGGGTTAATCCAAGGGCTTGGACCAGTGTGGTCATGTCTTCGGGGTATCTGATAGTATAGAATTTTCCCTTGTGGTGGATTGTCAATCTGAAAGGAAACCCCCATTTATATTTTATTCCCTTTTCTCGTAATAGTAGAGTTAAGGGGCGTAATCCTTTGCGTCTATCCACGGTCTTTTTGGACAGGTCAGTGTAGACTTGGATGTCCTCCCCCTGGAATTGTATGGGGTCTTTCTCACGGCATGCAGACATAATTTTTTCTTTGGCCGTGTAACTATGCATGCGGATGATCACGTCCCTTCTTCTGTTTGGGTCCTCGGATCTCGGGCCTAGAGCGCGATGGGCTCTATCAATTTCGAGCTCTCTCTCGTCCAGGCCTTCACATACGGTGGTGATGAATTCTTTGAGGTATCCCCGGATCTGATTAGGGAGGACCTCCTCCGGGACCCCGCGCAGTCTAATATTCTGGCGGCGGTCCCGGTTCTCTTGATCCTCGAGCCCATCTTTGAGTGCGTTCACCTCCGCTCCGAGACGGGTGATTTCCTCATCCGCTTCCTTCTGGTGAGTGAGGGCCTCCTCTAGTCTGGCCTCCAGGGATGCAGTCCGTTTGGTGAGCCCTGTTATATCTCGCTTCAATTCGTCGACCGCCTCTCTCAGGTCTGACTGCAGGGATCTACACAGTTTGCTGTGAAGTTCTTCCAGATAGGCCTTTGTGATCCCCTGCTCTGCCGTCATTATATCGGGAGGGTTCACTTGGCTTGTTGTAGCCGGCCTGGCGGCTCGTGCGCCGGGCGGGGAGGCGCCATCTTGTTTTCTGGCGGTGGCCTCTGTGCTCTGTTTTGACGGGGTGAAAAACTTCGCAACCCCAGGTCCCGTCTGGTTTTTTGGTTTTTGGGACATCCCTGCTTGTTTAGGGGTCCGTCCTGTGTCTTTTGGTGTCTTAATTTTCGGGGTAAATTTAGTTAATATTCGTTTTATTTATGTGGGTCTCTGGAGCTCTCCTCTTACCCCTCCGTCTTGGCTGACGTCATCGACACACCCCGTACTTTTTTTTTTTTTTTTAATGAATCTAATTTTCTTTTGCCATCAACAGTTGTTAAGAATGTTTTCTGTAAAACATTTATGACCCAAACTCAGCATGCACATGTAATTAATACAATAGTTTTAATTAATGATCTTACAGTGATTATCTCATTTAAAACAAAAAGATTATATGGATTTAGGATGCTAATGACAAAATCTGAAACCCAGGATGTCCTTTTATTAACTCCTGCACTGCCAGAGGGGCGTGCAAAGCATTGCAGACTAAAACGTTACTTGCCTCCCCGGCAGTGGAAGGATTAACTCTATCAGTACTAAATACAGTTGATCAACACTCTATATTTTTTATCATCCTCTCTACCCCTTTAAGGGTTTCATCAAATCCTAAAATATTATCTTACATTTAAAGTTATATGAGGCTTGGTTAATATCCAGCTTATATACAGTATTTTCCAGAAATTAAACACAGGTTTCCAACTTGGCTCCAGTTGGAAAGATTCCAGTGGCCTGATTTCCATTGGAAATAAATATGCCATATTTGTTTCCATGTTGTTTGTCAGTAATCCAAACTTTTTTTTTTTTATCACTGGTTATAAAGGTAAAGTGTGATGTGGAGACTAAAGAATGAGGAAAAATCATTAGGAACAAGTAGGAAATGACTTCCTCCTTAGTCTAATCCTTTATCACCAGAATTAGAAGGTCAGTAATCTAATTCTTGAAAAGATACAGCAATTTCAACGATTGACCGTATGATATTTTGTAGGATGAAAAAACGAAAAACCACATCAAGATCGACTAGGACCAGAGTCAGAATAAGTGTATATTCATTACAAAAATGATGTTAATTTAAAGCTGACTCCTCTTAAAATAAAACACTGCATGATGCTGAATTGTAAAGAAGACTAGTGGAGTATCTCTGAGCTACTCGCCAGTAGAAATGGACAAGCTTGACAAAATCTGATCTGCGGTTTTTAGCACTAATTTTACCAGAATCCAATCCGCACACCAAAAATACATAAAAAAAATAAATCAGCTGAGAGAAAGAGACACCAGTGCCCAAATAGGAACACACGTCCAGTACCTGGGAGATATGGCAATGACAATATAAAATGTATTCAGCTTACCGTAAATTCATTTCCTGTACTCCACTACTGGCAGTAGGTACTAATTGGGATTAGCTCCTCCCTCAGCGTAGGTAGGACAGGAAACTCTCCTGCAGAGACCTGGAATATAAAATCCTCCCTTTCCATGCATGGACCTGGAATATAAGCCCCTCCCTTTCCCTGCAGGGACCTGGTATATAAGCCCCTCCCTTTCCCTGCAGGAACCTGGAATATAAGCCCCTCCCTTTCCCTGCAGGGACCTGATATATTAGTCCCTCCCTTTCCTTGCAGGGACCTGGTATATAAACCCTCCCTTTCCCTGCAGGTACTTGGTATATAAGCCCCTCCCTTTCCCTGTAGGGACCTGGTAGATACGCCCCTCCCTTTCCCTGCAGAGGCAGTCTTCGGATTCTCCCATAGCTATACAACATAACTGATATTTGTTAATTACAGTGAGGGTATGATATACCCACTGCTATTAGTGGAGTATGGGAAAAGAAAATGGCAGTAAGCTGAATAACATTTTCTATTTTCCTGTTCCCCACATTGCAGTGGGTACTAATTGGAATGGGAGGGAAAACAATCGCTTGCAGAATTCCCCTGCCAAAGCTTGCTTTAGCTAAGGCTTATGCGTCGAGCTTGTAGGATTTCACAAAGGTGTGAACGAGGACCAGATCGAAGCTTTACAAATTTGCCTTGAAGATGCTTAGGTTTTGAATGCCCATGAAGTAGAAACTGCCCTGGTTGAATGCGCCTTTATTCCCTATTGGATCCATTTGACTTTAGGGTTATAGGCAAGCTTCATACATGAAGTTACCCATCCTGATATGGGTTCCCTTGAGGCTTGCTGTCACCTACGACCTTCTGATTATAAACAATCCAATGATTTTCTATATTTTTGAATTTGAGTACGTTTACCTTCAAAACACCTTACTACATTTAAGCTACATAGTCTCACCTCATTAGGATTACCAGGATTCGGGAAGAATGATACTGTAGATTGATCTCTTGATTGAGGTAAAATTAGGAAACGACCTTCGGAAGGGAATGTGATACAGATTTTAGGATTGCTTTACCCTGCTGAAAAAGTAGAGAACGTTCTCTGCCCGGGACAGCCTGCAAAACTTCCACTCTTCTTGCAGATGTAATTGCTACCAAACAATACTGTCTTCTATGTTAAAAGTCTTAATGTTATTTGCTGCAAAGGTTTGAATGGGTGAGATCTACTAGAGCAGGGGTGCGCAAACTGTGATTCTCTGCGGGAGGGATGGGGGCGGGGGTTACAGAGGCCCTGCGTGGTTCCCGAAGGCATTTAAATGAAATGCCGGGGAAGCGGCGAAGGCCTCTGTTCCTCTCTCTTACCGTGGTTCAGATGTCTTCTGGAGACACTTCGCCATGGCAACGCGGCGTCAAATGACACAGCAAGATCATGTGACGACGCATTTCCATGGCAACGTGGCATCATGACGCCAGAACGTCAGAGCCATGGTAAGGAGGGGCGCGAGAAAGGGGGACAGCCGGCAGGAGGGCGCAGGAGGAAAAGATTGCGCTCCCCTGTACTATATATTTCATTTGTGATTTGAGGTGCCTGAGTTCCCGTAGAAATCTCAGCACTAATGACGCCTAATCTTGTCTTTGTAAAGTGGAGATGGTTTATCTTAAAGCCAGCCTGTTGAGATTCAACCAGGGTGACACAGGGAGGATTGAAA